>NC_091203.1:18566719-18741719 GCF_040958095.1 Procambarus clarkii | reverse complement strand
AGAGAGAGAGGGGGGGGAGAGAGAGAGAGAGAGAGAGAGAGAGAGGGGGGGGGAGAGAGGGAGAGAGAGAGGGAGAGAGAGAGAGAGAGAGAGAGAGAGGGAGAGAGAGAGGGAGAGAGAGAGGGAGAGGGGTGTATGGGGGAGGCGGAAGTGAGGGAGGGGATGGTGAGGGTGTGTGGGGCAGATTAATGCGGGAAGGTTATGGGAGGTTGAGTGCCCTATTGGTGGGAGGCTGTGTGTGTACTGTTGGTGCTATGGTGAGAGGGGGTGGGGGTGAGAGAGAAAGGGGGGGGGGGAGTTGCCTTGGTGTAGGGCGCAGTGTTTTTCACACTTGGGTGTCAGAAAACTAGTTCTTGAGTGTAGAAAACTTGGTCCTTGGGTGTAGAAAACTACACTGTTTGTCAACACGGAGAGGAAGGATGACAAATTTGTCTGTCTCTTCTGAATAATATGGCCATTTTTTAATCTTCTTTACTTCGTCCTATCTTCATCCATCACTTGCTCATCTACATTTATCAACTCTGCAAAACCTATTTTACATCACTGGCACTTCTCCATTTTTGTGATCCCTTTGTTTAAGTCTTTTTTGTTGTTGACACAGGCATTCCCTCGAGTTCTCTGTGCCTGTATTCAGCTCTCCCATTTCCTCTGTCTCTCTCCTGTTCCTTCTGCCTCTCCTCCTCCCTTCTATTCCTAATGTTTCTCTCCCTCCATTCCATTCTTTTTACCTCACTCCCTTCCTTTTTCCAATTCTCTCTGCTTCCCAATAGGCGCCTGACAGCTGAGTGGACCGCGCTTCAGATTCGTAGTCCTGAGGTTCCGGGTTCGATCCCAGGTGGAGGCAGACAAATGGGCAAAAAGTTTCTTGCACCCTGATACCCCTGTTACCTAGCAGTAAATAGGTACCTGGGAGTTAGACAGCTGCTTTGGGCTGCTTCCTAGGTATGTGTAACAAAAAGGAGGCCTGCCATGAATAACGTCAAGAAACTGTCATACTTAAGTGCTCTAACCTAACCAACCAGAGGACTCACGAACAGAAAACAAGACATTAGTTCAACTTCGCGAGTCGTTACCACTTTCTTGTACCATCAGTTTTTGGCCTTAAGAAAAGTATACTTCAAAATGCAACGTGCTATAAAGAGAACATTTTTTTTTTTTATTAACATATTAGGTACATCTGCATTAGTGCAGCTACCCTAGACTATATGAAGTGGAGTACAGTGTGTCAAAAAAGCTAACTAGGTGATGCTAAAAAATCCCCATCACACAGGATGGTTAGTCATACAGAGGCATGTGATAAGCGGTCTGCACTGGCAGACTCCGGATGCATTTTGAGGATATCAACAACACAAGATTGAATAAGGTAGCAGTGGTAATACAAGTCCCCATCTCGCAGGATGGTTAGTCATACAGAGCCATGTGTTTAATAGCCTGCACTGGCAAATTTTGGGTATACTGTGAGGATATCTTCAAGAATACGAGAGTGAATAAAGTAATTGCAAAGCTCCAGGTACCTCATGCTGTAACACGGGTTAGGGTTCCTCTCTCTACTTATCTTCCTTCTACTCCCTCTACCCGTATTCTTACTTTTTATTCTCTACCAAGGGACTCCAAAACTTTTACCAAAGCCAACGCCACGTGGTCCTAAGACGATTGACCGACTTAGGATTCTACACCCAGTATGACGTGACCTAGGCTCCGAGCAAAACCCTAGAGTCGCCTCTACGCTGCCACCACCAGACCAGTAACACAAGAGCAATGATCGAGGTCTGGATCGATCACGCTAATTAATCAACCTAGGGGCTTGATCCCCACTATAACCGATGACCTTGAGAGTGGAATAAATTACACGGTAATGATAATTCCGATTCGATGTTAGAATCGGCGCCCAATCCAACTTTACCTCGTGTGGACCACGTGACCAGGACAAGTTTACACATAAAACACATGGAAATAATGAAATGCAAAATATTAACAAATTTAATTTATTAAAAGAAAACTAAAACAAAATCTAAATATGTTCACTCCCTGTCACTTTAACACTCCCTACTTGACCTGAATGGCAAATGAGACTATTTCTATACATAACCATAGCAACTATACCTTGGGCGACCAGCTCTAGATGTTGGGCTGGTCTCGGGGAGAGGTAAGATGTTTGACCTCTTATCCCAGCTGCTCCCGTTTCCACACTGATCTGTCCTCGTCTGATCTAGCCCAGACTAGAACATTGTATTGTTCCGCATCGCTTACCCAGTTACTTTAGCAAGGTTAAGTTATAACAATTAACCTGTTGTACTTAATTGATCCAGACTGGTTGAATTATTTACCGAAATTAAATTACACAAACATCTACGGCAGAGCTGTTCCCGATCCCCCAAAAATGGTTAATTGAACTTTGAGAAATAGTAGACCTGTCAACCCTGCTGACCTATGACCGCCGGTCACTCCGCCTTACAAGTTAGATCTGATTCGTGACGTCACTGATGGTGACTTAAACTCAATAATTAGAATACTCTTGATATTGTATCCAGTACTATTATACAATACAATTTTAATGCAAAATGAATAAAGGCTAATTTTCTCTAAATTACTGAATACTATAGGATGATTCATTATACGCAGCTATGAACAAAGCGTCGGTTATTTCCACCGCGAATTCCCCTGGGGGTCAGGTCACCATGCGGGCTCAGCTTCCCATTCTCTTTTGTCGATAAACCACTCTGGATAATTCTTACAACAGCCTAGTTTGTTACAATGCCAACTGGTCTGAAAGGTCTAATAACTGGGCATTCAGTGATGTAGTGCGGGAGATCATGCCGTAGTTCCTGCTCACAGAGTTTGCAACTGGAGTGCTCAGGATTGGGAGACCCGTCACCTGCAGCCACCTGCCACAGGTAACGGTAACCCAACCTGATCCTTGCAACCACTGTGTCGCACAGTCTAGTGGACGTTTCGTGCTGTCCATAAATGTAGGTTTCAGATCTGAACAAATCATAGCTTTTTATACTAGTACCTTCAGGTCGTTGGGAGTCAGTAAGTTCTTTCCTATCAGATCTGAATGTTTGGACCAATACAGTTTTGACAGCAGAGATGGGGATACCTAGATCTAATTCAACTTCAAACCTTCAAACTTGTTACACGCTAATTTGGCTGCAATGTCTGTCTCATTATGATGGGTTATATTTATGTGTGAAGGTATCCATACAAAGGAGATTCGAGACCCTTTACTCTGTGCATCAATTAGGTCATTTATAATTGGGAAGAACAGGTGGCGATAACAGCCACGAAGTCTATGGACAATCAAACCCACATTTCATATATCATGGAAGTCGCTGGAATTAGGAATATTATCCGATCCTTCTTTAAATTAAAGAGGGGAATGGTGGTCGACTCGATATGGGGACCTGATGGATGAGTGGACAGCACTCGGGATTCGTAGTTCTAAGGCTCTGGGTTCGATCCCCGGTGGATGCGGAAACAAATGGACAGAGTTTCTTTCACCCTGATGTTCCTGTTCATCTAGCAGTAAATAAGTACCTGGGAGTTAGACAGCTACTTCCTGGGGATGTGTAACAAAATGGAGGCCTGGTCGAGGACCGGGCCGCGGGAACACTAAGCCCTGAAATCATCGCAAGATAACTGACTCCATCAACCCATGACTCTCGGCTTATGCCAGCGCCTGAGGAGTGTTATGGATGCTATGGCAGTGAGCACATAGCTAAGCACTGCTGGTGCGCACCCAAGTGTGCTCTCTGTTCCGGTCCTCATGCACTGAAGGACTATCTATATAAGACAAGAGCAAAGAAAGCTGAACCAGGAACACCAGAGCAACAGAAACAGGGCAACAACCTGAAACTGTGCCTCCATCTAAACCGCCGCTGAAGGGTATTCAGATGTGGTAAAGAAGGAGAAACCATTTGCCACCCAGACTGTACCAAACGACAAGCCTCCCTTGGCACAAGGAGGCAAGACCAGCAACGCCCCAGACAACACACAACATACTGATGCCAGCTCTAGTACTGGTGACCTATCCCATAGTGGTGACAGTGCCAGCAACGCCTCTGACAACACATAACAGGTTGAGACAGCATTTGAAGGCAAGTTGCAAGCACACGTAGCAGAAATGGTAAAAACCATACAGGCGCTACGTCGGGCTTCTTCACAAGAGATACAACAGCCTCCACACAGCTGTGGCTCACGCTGGTAAAGGAACCTGTGGTGGTGGCAGCGGCGGCGGTGGCAGTGGTGGCGGCAGTGGCAGCGGCGGCGGCAGTGGCAGCGGCGGCGGCAACGGCATGGAGGCGGCAACGGCATGGAGGCGGCAGTGGCATGGAGGCGGCAGTGACAGCGGCGGCGGCGGCAGTGGCGGCGGCGGCAGTGGCAGTGGAGGCGGCAGTGACAGCGGTGGCGGGAATGACAGTGGCGGCGGAGGCAGCGGCGGAGGCAGTGGCAGTGGCAGTGGAGGCGGCAGAGAAGAGAGCGATGACGGAGACTGTATTGACGTCGTCGTCAGTCAGCTTAGTGATGCCAACAGTGATAGTGACACAGAAATAGTAACTGGAAAAGGAAGTCGACCCAAACCAGCATATATTGAAGGTGACACGGAATGCATTCAAGTCAAATACCAGAGTGAAAATGAAAATCCACTGTCTGACAGTACCTATGCCATGAAAATTGCAGAGAACATTCACTCACAGATCATTCCGAGTTCTTGAGTGATCAGAGAATGATGACATCACCAGGCGTTATTGAAGAAATCAGACACCAGATTGGTGCGGCTATTTGTGTCGTACAGTCACTTATTAACACATTGTGGAAGTGGGAGAAGCACAACAATGGGATCAACAGTCTCACGGAGGAACAACACCACCACAATGACCGCTGCTGACACATGGAATATTAGGTTTCTCCATTGGAACATTCGTAGCATTAAGAGAAGACTGAATGACCTAATTACACATGTTACCAGCAACGAAATATAATTGCTATTTAGGAGCCCTACACGTCTAACATGAAAACAAGACCCCACCAAAGATCAGGGGGTATGTATGCTATACAAACAGTAACGCTACAGACCTACTAACATACATTATTAATAATTCACCGCATGCTCTTGTGAGAACGTACGTCACACAATATCATCTGCCCGAAACGCTATGAGCGTTAGTGGCTTTACTTGAGTGTAAAAATAATCTCTTAATGTAATCTCACCAACCCTTTGTACCTTCTTGCAAATAATTTATTATTATTATTATTATTAATATTTATGTATACACAGAGTACCATCACTTCCATGTACAAACTGCAGCAGGCCTGGTTGATACCTGGTTGAATGGGTTCTGGGAGTTCTTCTACTCCCCAAGCCCGGCCCGAGGCCAGGCTTGACTTGTGAGAGTTTGGTCCACTAGACTGTTGCTTGGAGCGGCCCGCAGGCCCACATACTCACCACACCCCGGTTGGTCCGGCACTCCTTGGAGGAATAAATCTAGTTTCCTCTTGAAGATGTCCACGGTTGTTCCGGCAATATTTCTTATGCTTGCTGGGAGGGTGTTGAACAACCGTGGACCTCTGATGTTTATACAGTGTTCTCTGATTGTGCCTATGGCACCTCTGCTCTTCACTGGTTCTATTCTGCATTTTCTTCCATGTCGTTCACTCCAGAACGTTGTTTTTTTACTGTGTAGATTTGGTACTTGGCCTTCCAGTATCTTCCAGGTGTATATTATTTGATATCTCTCTCGTCTTCTTTCTAGTGAGTACATTTGGAGGGCTTTGAGACGATCCCAATAATTTAGGTGCTTTATCGAGTCCATGCGTGCCGTATATGTTCTCTGTATTCCCTCTATTTCAGCAATCTCTCCTGCTCTGAAGGGGGAAGTGAGTACTGAGCAGTACTCAAGACGGGACAACACAAGTGACTTGAAGAGTATAACCATTGTGATGGGATCCCTGGATTTGAAAGTTCTCGTAACCCATCCTATAATTTTTCTGGCTGTCGCAATATTTGCTTGGTTATGCTCCCTAAACATTAGGTCGTCAGACATCATTATTCCCAAATCCTTTACATGCTTTTTTCCTACTATGGGTACAGTTGATTGTGTTTTATACCCTGTATTATGTTTAAGGTCCTCATTTTTACCGTACCTGAGTACCTGGAATTTATCACTGTTAAACATCATGTTATTTTCTGATGCCCAGTCGAAAACTTTATTAATATCAGCTTGAAGTTTTTCAATGTCTTCAGCCGAGGTAATTTTCATACTGATTTTTGTGTCATCTGCAAACGATGATACGAAGCTGTGACTTGTAATTTTGTCTATATTTGATATGAGAATAAGGAAAAGCAGCGGTGCAAGGACTGTACCCTGAGGTGCAGAGCTTTTAACTGCACTTGGACTAGATTTTATATGGTTGACCGTTACTCGCTGAGTCCTGTTTGACAGAAAACTGAGTATCCAGCGTCCTACTTTACCGGTTATTCCCATTGACTTCATTTTGTGTGCTATCACGCCATGGTCACATTTATCGAAAGCCTTTGCGAAGTCCGTGTATATCACATCAGCATTCTGTTCTTCCTCTAATGCCTCAGTGACTTTGTCGTAGTGCTCAAGTAGTCACTTCTCATTCGTCAACGTATATGCCAGAAATCAGAAATTTAATGTAACATTGCTCCCAGAACTAGACAGTCATGGGACAATATACATGGGAGATTTTAATGCAGGACGTTGGGAAACAATACTAACAACGAAAATGGATTGAAATTTATCAAATAAATTTATTACAACAGATTAACTGCGTATACTCTGGATACCCAAACTCATTTATTGGGAGGCAGACTTGATTTTGCAATGGGTAGAAACCTTGTGCTAGATAATATAGAATGCTCGTTGGTAAATCACTTGGATAGCGATCACTATGTATTTTCTGCTTCCTATAATATACAGTGTGATGTACTTAATAAACATCAGAGACGAAAAATTAATATTCCATATGCTTTACATAACCACTTTATTAACTGTTTTTCAAAATGGTATCAAGATTATACATTAATGAATGTACAGATCTTCTCCAGAGACTTCGTCGATACAATTACTACCTACTACAACACATGGGTGTGTTGGGGAACAATCCGTAAGCCTAGCAGAGGTGGCCAACACCTACGACCACCCTTGTGGGTCCTTGACCTGATATTTGTTAAAGAACATGAACGTGTAAAGCAACTTGGAGAAACAAGCAAACGAACCAAAGCACAAGGTGACATGCATGCATTTCTTGTCGCAATTAGAGAGGTGAGAGACATTTGCAACGTTATTCGTAATAAACATTTGTAAGAGTTCCTACAAAGTTTAAACGAGCAAACATCACTTGTTGAAGTTTGGGAAAAGATACGAAAAATATCCTGAAGCAGCCCACCATACTACTGCACCACAGCCCACTAAAACATGCAAACATCCTCATTGACCACTGGGCACTAGCATCAAACTACAACTCACTCCCAATTAACATACAGAACAAACTTAATGACACACGCCCAAACAGACAACAAACCATCAATCTTGCCTGTACATCCATTGACGTGTTGGATCTTAATGATGTAATTGAATGGGAAATAAATCATGCACTAAAGATGGGCAAATCAACTGCTCCTGGAGAGGACGGTATTACTTAAAATTTACTGAGATTAGTCACAAGTACCAGGTAATCCACTTTTAGTGTTGTACAGAATGAGTTTAAGTGAAGGAGTATTACCTGATGATTGGACAAAGAGTGTCATTGTTCCCATCCCCAAATCACTTTCAGATAATTATAGACCCAAATCTCTAACATCGTGTGTTTGTAAAGGGCTTGAACGCATTGTCCCTAACCGACTCTTGTATCGTATACAGGGGCACCTGTCGCCCCCAACTGTTTGGATTTATGCCTGGGCTCAGTACACAACACTGTTTTGCTGAGTACTTCGCACATATTGAAGCTTCCCCCCCAAACAGTCTTCATCGACCTAGCAGCAGCTTTTAACACAGCAAACAGGGAAATCATACTAGAACAGCTTGCTGAGCTAGATAAAGAGCTATTTGTGTAATCGTACACCATGTTTTGCTTAATAGTGTTAAGAACACAGAGAGTAATCACTTTGAACTGGGAACTTCACAAGAAAAGACCTCAGCTCTTTGTTATTCAACGTTCTAATGCATAAACTTAATAAAGATCTAATAACGAAGACGCGGTCATTTGTTATGCTGATGATATATGTTTACAGGCTGCCTACGAATCTAGAATGCAAGTTCTGTTCGATGGTTTTGCTACTAGAGCTAATGAATATGGCCTCCTTATCTCTGTACAGAAAACTCGTTCCCTCATTCCATGTAGTATTCCACAACCCAATTATCATAGAGATGGGCGAGCATTTGAGAACTGCGAGTCTTACAGACCCCTTGGAGTCCCCATTAATGACCCTGGGTACCTTTCTTCTCTCAAGAGGAGACTCAGGGAGAGATTAAAGCCCTTACGGGTCCTTGTTTGTGTCGATCATGCAATGAACGTGAGACTTGCTAGAATGAACAAATCCACAAGGGCCGTCACGAGGATTCGAACCTACGTCCGAGAGCATCCCAGACGCTGCCTTAATCGACTGAGCTATGACATGGAATAAGAATTGCAACCAGAAATTCTACTGAATTTACTTGGATCCTGCAGCCTCTCCGAGACACAAACCAGGTGTAATGAAGTAAGGGCGAAGAGGTAGAATGGCCTAGTGACATAGCTCGAGTGCATGGGGGGGGGAGAATTGTGTAAAATCCTGGTTTGTGTCTCGGAGAGGCTACAGGATCCAAGTAAATTCAGTAGAATTTCTGGTTACAATTCTTATTCCATGTCGTAGCTCAGTCGATTAAGGCAGCATCTGGGATGCTCTCGGACGTAGGTTCGAATCCTCATCATGGCCCTTGTGTTCATTTGATACATCACGCTATTGTGATTTCTGTTTGTGACTTGCTAGAATGTTTTATGTATCATTTATACGTTCTGTGATTGACTACAATGCCCTACATCTCACACTGTATACAGATAAAGAGCTAAAATCCCTTGAAACGTTGCAAAATAAAGCTATGCATCTCATCCTTGGGGATCCAAATTCCGCGAGAATATTTAATATGAGAGCAGAGTTAAAATTACCTACCATAAGTGAGAGAATTTTATCCATTAGCACAGTATTCGGCGTGAAGGCACTGAGTAGATCTCAGCAACACATGACGTTTCAACCTAAACTTTCTAACATGGTACACTCACTTGAGGTGTATAGAAGAAGAGCGAAATCTGATTATGCATTTTGGTTCTACAAGGTAGCCAACTCCATCAAAATATTAAATACGAACACAACTCAATTAATGATTAATCAACCAATTAATCCATGGGATAACTGGGATCTATCAATTGGATTTGTAAATGCATCCAAGAAAGATAGTTTACACTCTACATTATTAAAACTACACTGAAAAACATCACTGAGAGTATTCAGGTTATGGGTAACGATGTGTATCAATGTTATACAGACGGCTCTGTAGAAGAAGGCGGAAGATGTAACGGATGTGCATGTAATATATTTAAACAATTTTATCTCTTACATATAACAATGAAGCGCGTCAATGATTGGACAAATACAACTCAAATAAAACTTGCAGGCATATATCGTGCCACTGAATTTTTAAGACAATGGCAGTGGACTTATATACTGGGACTCGCGGAGTGCACTCTTAGCATTGAACGCACATCGTATTAACACTCATAAAATAGTCAGTGATATACGAATGAATGTTTTAGCTGCTAAAGAAAACAGATTTGAAATTAAATTCCTTTGGATACCATTACATGTTGGCATCTCAAAGCATGACCCTGTTGATATACTTGCAAAGACACTCTGTAAAAAAACAGTAGTAGAAATTGATATGGGTGTTTCATTAGCAGTGACAAAGAGAATACTTAAATAAAAATCTAAATGAAAATCTTACTGACCTAATAAATTCACAAAGGACTGAAAGTTGTAGCATTAAACATTATGATAAATATCGTGAGGAGACATTCACATATAAAATATGTAAAGCAAGAACTCGGCAATGTGATGTTATAGTGGCTAGAATACGCCTGGGATATAGACGTATCTGGCAGCTCTGTAAAAACCCAAATATCGAACATACCATGTGTCAACTTTGTGAAAGTGAAAACATGTACTCCCTGTAACATTATATTGTAGAATGTCCCATATTGACTGACTTTCGCCCTCCAGGGCTGAGGTATGCTGAACTCTGTGAATACTATATGAATACGGGAACACTTGATGATATATTGGACTTGTACCCAAGATTGACCATCTAATGTATCAATTAACTAATGTATGTGATGTAATTATAACCTGAGCTAATAAAAGCCTCTTAATCACTTCAGTGGTTAAGTGCCTAATAACACAGTAGTTTCTATTGCAGCTATCCTGTCAGAGTAGGAGAGACATAAATGTATGTGTGTATATATGTATGTATGTGTGTACAGGATATGTGGAAGTTGGTCAGAATTGCATTTCACCTTTGTAAATGCGCATTAATGACACTATGTGAAAGACACATCGAACACTGTTTATGTAGGGCAGACGTGGATTGGCTGGATAGCCGGCGGAAGGTTCGGGTACGTAGTCGTCGCTCCTCCAGTGTTGACCTGGCATTTGATGTGACCGGTCCTGTTGCGGGGCCTCCTTGCCATGCCGGCCGGCGGCATGAGGCTGCCCCTGCCTCTTGTCCATGAACTGAAAATATCTGTTTGGAGTTCTCTGGATAGGCGTTGTAACTGACGGTGGAGGTGGTGGTACTTGATCTCCTGCATGTTGCTGTGGCGGACGTGTGTGGTTACTCTCTACTCCTACTACAGTTAGTAGCTACAGCTACTCTCCCGTCGTCGGACACTAGTTAAGCTCGGCTCTGCTACGGTATTCCAGGATTTGGTGGCCCGGTATGATGGGCATACATTACCGTCACAGTGTCGGACCGTAGTGGTTCCTCTACCTATGTGGCAGTACACTGAGTACCGTTCCAATTTCCGGAGAGTCTGTTATGGCACTATTTTGGCAAGTTTGGGGTTGTTGGGAACGTGCGAATGACCGTCGTCTCGTCTGGCAGATTGCGGGGAATTTCGAACCGGACTCGTTTATAACCATATGCCTCAAGGCTCTGATTCCTTCCTCCGTAATGCTTCTTGACTTCAACTTTTTCATCTTCTAAACTGGACAGCCGAGGACGTGTTCCCGATGCGGTCTTGATAGGCACCAGGCGGCAGGTAGCGGTGCGGATGGTGCGGCTACTGTGAACTTGTTCCGTCCAAGAAGAGGACTTCCCTCCGCTGGAGGACGTGCCGGCCTCTGTGTGTGGTGACGTGGCGGATGTGGCCCAGTCTGTGGATTGGCTGGTTGTATCGCCGTCGCCCGTGTGCTCCAAGGTTGTTGGTGGTGTTTTCCTGGCCATGGAGGGTGTGGTTTCGCCTGTGACGTGTCAGCTTGTTACAGCCCTATTGGGTCGCAACTGGGTTCTTCTCTGATGTTATTAGAGTTTAGATATCCGGCCCCAAGTTAGTAGTGGCTTTCAAGAGGTGTGTTCCGTAACGCAAGTAAATTAAAGGGGAAGGGATACAAATGAACTGCTTTTGTATATATAGTCACCACCACCATAAATGTATATATAAACTGTCACACGGGGGGTATAAATACACAATGTACAGAATCGTCTTCCTCTGAAGACACGGGATGCTCCACGGTGCTCACGATGAGTAGCCCTGGTTCTCTTCTTTGTGGCCCACGATGAATCCTCTGATTCTTTCGGCGAATCTACCCCGGCCACAGGCCAGCCAAATTACAGTCCCACTGGGTGCAGCGTCGTGGAGACCTTCAACCACAAATCCAGCCTGTAGCTGGCAGGTTCCAATCAGCTCCGCTGCGTAGGCTCCTCCACGACCGATACTAGGGTGCGAGCCCTAGGCAGGAGCCTCGTGTGATCCCGCAGATCACTCTCCTCTCTCTGCACCACAGTGGCCAGTCTCTCCCACCAGCCAGCCCCCAGATAAGACGATTCCTGGTACTTCCACGTCACAGGCAGGCTAACACACTCAA
Organism: Procambarus clarkii; assembly: GCF_040958095.1. Lineage (NCBI taxonomy): Eukaryota > Metazoa > Arthropoda > Malacostraca > Decapoda > Cambaridae > Procambarus > Procambarus clarkii. The sequence continues at coordinate 18,729,577 of NC_091203.1, read as the reverse complement.
CAGTGTTCGTCCGGGGGTGACTCACAGCTTCTGCAACAAACACATGGAGAGACTATGGCTGCCTTGGGTAGACTGCCCCATCGTTCAATTCAGCAGTCCCAGGTCGACTCTGTAATCAGACACGTCATTAGGGTTGGGGACACTCTAGGGCACCTCACTCACAGGCTTAGACTGAAACGTCCACCTATCCACTCCATAGATGGCGTTGCTGTCTAAGCGCCACCTCACCAGAGGTCAGCAGCGGCTATGTCACGAGCTGATTAAGACAGGAAACCAGCCCCTGTGGCCGGTATATCCCGTCCTCGCTAGATGGCGCTGTCCATTTGGATGGGGTTTCGGGAACGGACTCACAGATGGCGATGTCGTCACTGCTCCGTTCTCGGACGCTGGACTCGGGTCCGTAACACAGCTCGCGTCTTCCCATCCTCTATCTTCTGTGGCGATTGCTGTGGCTTCTTTGGTGGATGGGCATGGTATGCTGCCTGGTGTTGCGTATGAAGTGCCTGTTCCCATTGTGTCGGGTGTGATGGTTCATGGCCTGGTGACATTAGTTAGGGACACTCGCCTGTAGTTCAGTGCTTCTTGTCTATCACTCTTCTTGAATATTTGGACTACATTAGCCGTCTTCCAAATTTTTGGCATTTTCCCTGTTACAAGTGATTTGTTATACACCATGGAGAGTTGCAGGCACAAAGCTTCTGCTCCTTCCTTAAGAATCCATAGTGAGATTCCATCCGGGCCTATAGCCTTTGTCACATCCAACTCTTACAGATGTTTCCTCACCTCCCCACTGGTAATCACAAACTCATCTAGTGGTGCATGGCTAGATATTCCCTCTCTTCTCTCTGGGACTTCCCCTTGCCCTACTGTGAAGACCTGGAATTTCTTATTGAGTTCCTTGCACACTTTCTTGTCCTCTGTAGTGAATTTGTCTACCCCCTATCTTCAGTTTTATTACCTGTTCCTTCACTGTTGTTTTATCATGATGTGGCTGTGCAGCAATTTAGGTTAAGTCTTTGCTTTGCTTGCTATTGTCATTTTTATATTGTCTATCTGTTTCTCTTCTTACCATGATGTATTCATTCCTGGTGCACTGGTATCTTTCTCTACTCCCTACTGTCCTGTCATTTCTATAGTTTCTCCACGCCCTTGTACTTAGTTGCTTTGCTAGCTTACATCTCTGATTAAACCATGGGTTTCTCGCCTGCATTTCATTTGTTTTTCCTTTTAGACTGGGATGAACTTGCCTATTGCCTCCTTACACTTTTGTGTGTTGTAGCCCATAATGTCTTGAGACGTCTTTCCTCTGAGCTCTGTTTCCCAAGTTATATCTGATAGGAATTTTCTTATCTCCACATAGTTTCCTTTTTGAATGTCAGCCTTTTGTTTTCTGGTCCCTTCCTTGAGTTTATTAACTCTACTTCGACCAGATACTCAAACATCAGTACACTGGAATCGTTCATTCCTACGGGGGCTTCGAAACCGATTTCCCTTATGTTGGAGTAATTCAGAGTGAAGATTAGGTCGAATCTCACTGGTTCATCGTTGCCTCTCATTCTTGTGGCTCCCCTGACATGCTGACTTATGAAGTTTCTTGTCGCCACTTCCATGATCTGTTGCAGGTGTATAACCGTCGATGGAGAATTTAATATGGTTATGTGATTGTTGTTTAGATCCTAGGATGTTGGAGATGGCTTTCCATGTGCTTTTCATGTTGCCTTTTGCTGCTTTAAATTTATTCTCTTAATAGGAACGTTTTGCTCTTCTTATTATACTGGTAAGCATTGATGAGTACCTCTTAACTACTTCTTTTCTAAATAGGCCAATTCTAAGTTTTTTCGTATTCATGTTTCTTGTTGATTGCTTTGAGTATGCCACTTATGAGCCTGGGGTTGTTTAATCTTTTGGCAGTTACTTGCTTTGTGAGGAGAGAACAGTACATGTTGTTGCGGCTTAGAGTTTTGGAAAGGAAGATGTTGGCTAATGAATTTATATCCTATGTATTGTTGAATTTAGATTCCCAGTTTATATTGTCAAGTGCATTTATGAGATTGCCTATTGTTGCTTTACTGTGTAACCTGAAGGTAAGTTTCTTGGTATCCAATGGTGTTATGTCTATGTTTGCTGGGAGGAATGTAGGACAGTGGTCAGTTAATGTCAGTGATTATTCCAGATGCAAGAGGAGCTGTTATGTTAGTCCATATCCAATCCACAATCCAAGGTAGTAGCGGATGTTACACCGAAGATCCAAAACATCACAAACACACACTAAACAGAAAACACAGAATCTGAACAACACATCAAAAACATACATTAGGATACAGAACGACGATACTTTTCTGGATACAGACTATATGGATACCACGACACATAAGCGTCCCTCACAGCCCACACTTCGTACGTCTGGGGGACACCGTCACACGGGCGATAAATAAAGTCCTGGATCTCCACCCCAGCGGAGGCAAGATGGAAACTGGGTCCGAAAACCTCCCAACCCGGGGATCCAGCAACCAGGGACACAGAGGCAACCGGAGAAGACACAGTAACAGGTGAAACGGCTTCTGCACCACCCACAGGGCTCAGTATTTGGACCCATCCTGTTTCTAATATATGTTAACGATCTTCCGGAGGGGTATAGACTCGTTCCTCTCAATGTTTGCTGATGATGCAAAAATTAGGAGAAGAATCAAGACGGATGAAGATAGAGACTACAGGATGACCTGGACAAACTGGAGGAATGGTCTAGAAAATGGCTGCTAAAGTTCAACTCAGGAAAGTGTAAGGTAATGAAATTAGGCGAAGGGAGCAGGAGGCTGAACACAAGGTACCAACTGGGAGGTGAAATTCTGCAAGAGTCAAATAGAGAGAAAGATCTGGGGATTGATATCACACCGAACCTGTCCCCAGAGGCCCACATCAAAAGAATATCATCAGCGGCATATGCTAAACTGGCCAACATAAGAACTGCCTTTAGAAACTTGTGTAAAGAATCGTCCAGGACCCTGTATACCACTTATGTCAGACCAATCCTGGAATATGCAGCTCCAGTCTGGAGTCCATACCTAGTTAAACACAAGACCAAGTTAGACAAGATTCAGCGGTATGCCACCAGGCTCGTCCCGGAACTGAGAGGTATGAACTACGAAGAAAGGCTAAAGGAGTTGAACCTCACGTCCCTGGAAAACAGACGAGTAAGGGGAGACATGATAACCACCTACAAAATTCTCAGAGGAATTGACAGGGTGGACAAAGACAACTCTTTAGCACGGGTGGGGCATGAACAAGGGGACACAGGTGGAAACTTAGTACCCAGATGAGCCACAGAGACGTTAGAAAGAATTTTTTCAGTGTCAGAGTAGTTAATAAATAGAATGCACTAGGAAGTGATGTGGTGGAGTGGTGGTGGTAACTCCATACACATTTTCAAATGTAGATATGATAGAGCCCCGTAGGCTCAGGAATCTGTACACCAGTTGATTTGTACAGTTGAGAGGCGGGACCTCTCAAAGACAAAGACCTCAGAGACAAAGCTCAACCCCCGCAAGCACAATTAAGTGAGTACCATTAGGTGAGTACCAACTACCGCGACCACGGAAACACCTACTGCATCGACGGCCTCCACCGGCGCCACCACAACCCCCACACGGCCCACAGGAGCTGCAGACAGGAGCCGCAACAGCAGCATTGCCATCACCCACATCCGAATCCATGGATGACTGCGAACTCCCAAAATCTCCCACATCGGCCCAAGTACCACCAGGGCGAGGAGACGCACTGTGAGCCCAATGTGTCTGCTTCGACACCGGCTGTATGTCATCTGAATCCTCTGTGGTCCCAACATCCTTCACAGGAGGGCCAGGAGAACCACAGGGAGGCAGCGCATGGGCACACGGCACTCGTCCATGCAAGAAGCTGCAGCGACACGCGGAGGCACCGGACCATGCACCTCCACATGCGCCACATCGAACACAGGCACCTGAACTGCAACACCAGGCAGGGCACCAGCCCCACCCTCCAAAGTATCCACATCGTCCACATCAGATGGAGGAGAGGGAGGCATGGGCGGGTGCGGCGAGGAATGGACCACACGCCCTATGGCCACGATGTCCACACCACCATCCAGGGAGCACATGGACCTCGACGACGCCACTGGCCCATCCACAGGCTCAGCCACAGCATCAACGTCACCACGCCCGGGGGCCAGCACCTACATCAACGGGGGAAAATCCTCTTCCCAGAACAAATTTACGGGACCTGCACTCACACCACGGCAACCCGCCACCTGGTGCCCTGCAAGACTGCACCGGAAACACGGCCTAGGCTGGCCAGCATAGAAGACGCAAACGGCGAAGCCGAACAGCATGACTGAGGACGGAATTGGAGACTTTAGACACATTGTCATGGTACGGGTCCTGTTCGAGACATTCCTGCCACCTGCCAGAGAAGACAACGTTCATTCTGATATTCAAAATTTGCCAAAGTAGCGTCATAACAGGCTCTCCAGGAACTTGAAGGGGACACCGTGAAGTGTTACATACATTGCGGAACCACTGCGGTTCGACATTGTGACAGTACCATCGGCACCAGGCAATGGGAGTTTCCGACTATCATACCGGGTCACCAGATCCCTGTAAACAGCTGCAAAACCGAGCTTCACGAGTGCCTGGCGACTGGATACGAGCTGCACTCTACACACGTCTGCCACATCAACATGTACGACTTCCAACGACAAGTAAGATGCCTGCCCAGAGAATTCCAAGTCGATGGTTGCAAAACGGCGGAAAGGAGGCAATGGGAGCCCCAAGCCTCTGGCTAACACGGCCGGGAGGCCCCGCTCACAGGTCCAGTCACACCGAGCACAGGGTCAACTCCTACCTGCTGGAACTGGATAACAAAAGCGAGATAAAACACACTCAACTATGGTTTGTTGTTGTTGGGAGCTCATGGATTGGAGGGCCTCAATTGATTCAGATTGCTGGAGCACTAGGTTGTGTAGTTTCTTCACCTATGGATTATCATAACTTCAGCACCCACATACAACACATAACTAAAAAGCTTTCTAAAACAGTTGGTATACTTTCTAAGATCAGATAATATGTACCCTACTCTGCTCTTCTCTCACTCTATTATGCACTTATCTATCCCTATCTTACTTAGGGTATCTGTGCATGGGGTTCAACCTCTGCAAACTACCTCAAGCCCATCATCACCCAGCAAAAATCTGCTATCAGGACAATAACAAACTCTGCTTTCAGACAACACACAGCTCCCCTGTTTAAATCCTTAAACATGCTAAACATAAATTCACTCCATACATTCTCTTGTGTCAATTACATTTATAAAACCCTTTTTTTAAAGTGCAAACCTTGCTCTGAAACACTTCCTGAATAGATGTAATAGAACACATAATCACCACACCAGACATAAATATCTCTTTGATATCCCCAGAGTCAAACTTAATCTGTGTAAACACTATGCAAATAAAGGGACCTAGTCTATGGAACTCACTCCTTAATGATTTGAAAAGCTGTCCAACTTTTGCCTTATTCAAAAATAAAACCAAAAAAGTACCTAATTTCATCTTCATAGTTTTCTACCTTGTGATTTATCTTCGCACTGTATCTAGTGCTACCCAATCCCCCAATATTTGTACCTATGCCATACTACTTTACCATTGTAATCTTAGATATCATCTGATATCATGGTTGATATATTGAGTGCATATTCTACTGCATTATTCCTTGAAATGATCCTCATATTGTGCTTCAGTGAACCAATGTATAACCCTGAAATTTTATCCTAATGTACCTAGTAATTCTTGTTTCATTATTGTGTATTGTTATTATTGTGTATTATTCTAATGTGCTTTTGTATCAAAATTTCTTGCAATGTACCTGTAAACATTTTTTGTTAACTTTACTGTAATTATTCTACTTAAAATTATCTGTACCTGTAAAGCAAAGCTGTAAAGTACCTGTAAATTTATTTTGTCAATTTTACTGTTAATTATCCAAAAATTATCTGTTAGTTTAAAGACTTGCCCGAAACGCTATGCGTGCTAGTGGCTTTACACGAATGTAAATTTTAACTTAATTTCTATGTACTCTGTTAACCCCCAATGTACCTTCTTGTATATAAATAAATAAATAAAAATCCCACAGGGGTTTGAAATTTTCACAGGGAAGCATAGATTGAGTGAATTCCATAACTTGAGTTTTAAGTTGAGTCATAGGAGGCGGCAGGGAGCTAAGAGGAAAGGAGTTGTTGTTGTTGTTGATTTAGTGGCGACGACGATCGTGGGATCGGATGCGCCCTGGCATACCCGCGAACGGTTAATCGCGAAGTCTGGAAAGGTGAAACGCCAAACCTAATCGTGAAACGATTGACGCCAATCACTGGAAATTAATATCTCGTGGCAAAGAAACGCAGACAAGCAGATATTGGGGAGCCCCAGGAGTCCCTCAGGTGGACAAGCACCGGCCCCGTCGTCCACGTCCTGGCGTCCCACTCAACCCGAGTAAATGCATAGTAATGAAACTGGGCAGTGGAAACAGGAGGCCAGACACAGGATACAGAATAGGAGATGAAGTACTTAATGAAACAGACAGAGAGAAAAATCTAGGAGTTGATATCACATCAAACCAACCTGTCTCCTGAAGCCCAAATAAAGAGAATAACGTCAGCGGCATATGCGAGGCTGGCTAACATCAGAACGGCGTTCAGGAACCTGTGTAAGGAATCATTCAGAATCTTGTACACCACATATGTAAGACCAATCCTGGAGTATGCGGCCCCAGCATGGAGCCCGTGCCTTGTCAAGCACAAGACGAAGCTGGAAAAAGTCCAAAGGTATGCTACTAGACTAGTTCCAGAACTAAGAGGCATGAGTTATGAGGAAAGGCTGCGGGAAATGCACCTTACGACACTGGAAGACAGAAGAGTAAGGGGGGACATGATCACAACCTACAAAATCCTCAGGGGAATCGACCGGGTAAACAAGGATGAACTATTCAACACTGGAGGGACGCGAACAAGGGGACACAGGTGGAAGCTGAGTACCCAAATGAGCCACAAAGACATTAGAAAAAAACTTTTTCAGTGTCAGAGTAGTTAGAAAATGGATTGCACTAGGAAGTGATGTGGTGGAGGCTGACTCCATACACAGTTTCAAATGTAGATATGACAGAGCCCAGTAGGCTCAGGAATCTGTTCATCAGTTGATTGACGATTGAGAGGCGGGACCAAAGAGCCAGAGCTCAACCCCCGCAAACACAACTATGTGAATACAACTACGTGAGTACACAGAAAACACTGGGTAGCAAAACCAAAAACTCGGCAACCCTACTAAAAGCCGAAAATCATCCAGTCCCCCCACCCTCCCCCCACGGTAGAGAAGAAGCCGGCTACCCACCACGGCTGAGGGCATACCCGGAGCCCACCAAGATCCACCAACTTCTGGCACCTCTCGGATAAGCCGGCACCGGACACCGTCACCCAGCCGGGAGAACCAGCCAGAACACGTAAAAAAATATCAGCAATCCCGTTCAGGAGGCGTTCAGACGTCCGCTTGGCGTCAAGGTTGAACCAGGAGTCGGGAGAGAGGGAGGGAAGCGCCAGATGCTGTGTTTACCAACACTGGCGACGATCTCAGTGGTGCCATTGCTTCATTTAGGTCACTTGGTATCAAGGAAGATGGGCGAGAGGCCCTTTCCCTTGCTTATTGCCATGTTTAGACATGTTTAAGGTGGTAGATACTAGGTAATGTTAACAAAGGTAGATATGTGGTGATTGGTAGTTGAGGTGGGTTAAGAAGCACAATGGGAATTGGTTATTTATGGTTGATCACTGTTGAGGTTCACTGTGAATTATGGCATATTAAGTCTCCACGCACTTATCTTTTGATGAGCAGCAGCTAGGCCATGAACTGTTGGGCGGAGACAAAATTAACCAGAATTTTTTGCTGCAGTGCTATTGCCTCCAGCCAGCGTTCCCATATAAAATGAAAATCCTGAATATGATAGAACAGACGAAATCCTTGGGCATACTAAAACCCCCAGCGAAATGCAAAAATCTTAAATTGTACACCGACAGCTTGGTCTTGTAATCAACGCTGCTAAAACTAAGGTATTTACCAGACAAATTGGTAAACGCAAAAGTGGACCACAAAAACTCAAGATAGATAACATATCAATAAACTATCTGTCACCTCAAATACCTTGGTGTTTCACCCCCCCCCCTCCCTGTTCAGCTCGTTGTTGCCGTGAGGGGGCTTAGTGGGCGGCTGCCGGAGTGTGATGCTCCTTGGGACAGTCCTCTGTCCTTTTGTAGCCATGTGCTCCTGCTGCTGTCCTCTCTAATTGTGCTGAACGACTTTTCCTTTTCTTTCGGTTTCGTTTTTCTCCCCCCTCTTCTCCTATCTGCTTGTCGTTTTGTGCCGACTTTTTGCTTGTTTTGGTTAATCCTTTGGACCCCTTCTATTTTGACGCCCGGGTGCTTGAGGAAACATACTCTTGCACCCGTAGAACTGTAGTACCCAACGTCGAGAGCGAGGGGAACCTTTTATTGTCAATCCTCCTTTCGACACTGAACCCGATCTCGACGGACTGACGGTTCTTAAGGTGGCGTTTGAGGGGCGTATACTCACGACGCACCCCTAGGAGGCCCCAGCATGATCGGCGATAACTTCTTGTTGGGTGTCCTGCCTCTAATTGTGGCTCCATGGTGGGTGAAGAGGACATACGTGAATGAATATTTTTCTTTCGTACTCATGTCGACTTCTGTTCCTATTTTCCCTTCTCAGGCTCGTGGGGTGGGCGACCTAGCCCCTGAGTCGGTCCGTATTGGAAGACTGGGCTCTGTAGCCTCCGCTACATAGGCCTCCAACCTTGCTCCTCCTTTGGCCTCTCTGATTACTCCCCTCCCTCCTCTGTGGTTGGGTCGAGCCCCAAGCCCCCAGTGATGACTACCTCGTCCCCTGGCACGGCTCAGTCTCTTGTTGTGACTACTGCGCCTTTTAACCCCTCTCTCTCTGGGAGTTCTCAACGCCGTCCTCGACACGGCCGCACTCGCTTGATTCCTTCTCGTTCTGATGCATATCAAGACTTGATTGGTCCCGCTTCGTGGGCCAAATACTTTGATTTCCTCCCTCTTGATTCTGCGCCTCCTGACGATTTCTCCCTTCATAGGCACCTTGTTGATTCCGTAGATGCCTCTGTCACCTTAAACACCACCCGTCCCAGTACACGTGTTGTTGCTGCTCCTTCTCAGGATGCGGCCTCCCTCTTGGCTGCTTTATCCTGCCTTGGCGAGACCCCTGTTCTGGTCTGAAAGAACGCTCGGTTGAATGCCAGTGTTGGCACTATTCTCTTCCCGCCCCATGTTGCAACCTGTTTTCAGAATCTGCAGGACTGCCACGATGATATTCAGCATGTCCTTGAGGCCCAGGGCCATTCTGTCCTCCAGGTAGACACATTTACTCGTCCCCCCCTCGTGTTCGTCGCCATCAGCCCCTTCAGGTTGTGAAGATTACTTTTGATGGTAGGACCCTGTCGCCCTCTGTTATTCTTGCTGGTGTCAGGTGCTCTGTCCAGGAGTACATGCCCTCTCCTCGACTCTGTAGTAAGTGCTGGAGGTTTGGGCATGGTGCCCCCGCTGCTCTAGAACTGTCTCTCTCTCTGTCCTTTGTGTGGGGGCGAAGGTCACTTTAAGTTGGAGTGCACTTCTTGCCAGGCTCGCTGCCTCAATTGCGGTGAGGCCCACCCTACCTTCTCCCGTGCGTGAATACATTACAAGCTTGAGGCAGCCGTCCTCAACTCGAAGCACCAGGAGCGTTTATCTTTTCCTGAGGCGAGGCGCCAGGTTTGCCTGCTCCTGCCTTATGCTAACATCTCTAATGCTCGCGTGTTGCGCTCTTTCTCTCCTCATCCTTTCCACCTTCCTCAGACTCACAACCGTTTCCGGGCATTGGACCCTGATACGCCCACTGCCTCCTCTTCTGTTCCTTTGAGTTCTGTCCCGAGGAGTCCCCCTCCTGGTCCTCTGTCTGGGGTTCCCCTTCTTTCTACCCGGTCTGTCATGTCTCCTGTGTCTTCTTCCTCGTTTCCCTCCGATCCTCCTTCCCGTCCTTCTCCTCTGTCTATTGACTCTTCCCGGACCTGTCAGTGCGGGCTGATGTCCATCGCTCTCCTAACGGCCATCGTGTGTGCTCTCGTTCAGCTTCTCCTGTTCAGACGCTGGAATCCGTTGCCCAGTACGTAGTTGCTGGGACACCTGTCTCTAAGTCAGAAGCGTAAGCCTGGCTCCTCTCCTTCCTCCTCCCTGGCGGGTAAGAAGGCTTCACTTTCTTCCTCGGCCCCTACTTCTAACTCTATTGTTCCTTCCCCTCCCATTTCGGTGGTTGCGCCCCCTGTTCCTGCTGTGGAGGTTTCTTTGGCCCCCGCTTCCCTCTCAGTTGCTGCTCTTGCTGAGGTGCGCTTCCCTCTTTCTACTCCCCCTCTTCCTGCTGCTGTCCTTGACTGCTCCTCTCGGTTGTCTTCTCCTCTTCCTTCTCCTCCTCCGGACTCCGCCCTTCCACCTCTGGTCTGTTCTCCGGCTTCGTTCCCTCCGTCTTTGCTCAGTTTACCCATGCCCCTTAACCCTGACTTTGCTGACCCTGATCCCTACCCTCATCTTCTTTAACGTGTTATGTTCCTCTTTTGCCTTTGTTTCTTCCTTGTTCCCTGTTGTTGTCCTTTCTCTCCTCGTCGATGTCTATTCTTCAATGGAACGTTCGGGGTTATTACGCCAATTTCCTTGAACTCCAACTTCTGATTTCGCGGTTTTCGCCCCTTTGTGTCTGTCTCCAAGAGAAGATGCTTGGTGCTCGTCCTGGTCGCTTTCGTCGCTATTTCTTTCTCTCCCCCCCCCCCCCCAGCTGTTGCTGGGGCTCCCCTAGTCTTCTGCTTTCTTGATTCGCTCTGATGTTCCCTTTGTCCCCTTACTTTTTCCTTCGCCTCACCATTGTTCTGCTGCTCGTATCTTGGTGGGGAAATGGTACACCGTTTGTTCCCATTATCTCCCCCCGAGTGTCCCGCTTTCTCTTCCTGATCTGAAACACCTACTGGATTCCTTGCCGGAGCCTGTGCTCCTGCTGGGTGATTTCAGTTGTCGTCATTCCCTTTGGGGTGATGTTCTGTCAAACACCCGAGGTCGCCTTCTTGAGCCGTTTATCCTCTCTTCTTCCCTGTCTCTTCTGAATTCTGGTGAGCCCACGCATTTGGACTCTCGGACTCCCACCCTTTCCTGTCTTGCTCTTTCTCTTTGTTCGTCTTCTCTTTACTTAGATTTCACGTGGCAGGTTCTTGATGACCTCAATGGCAGTGACCATTTTCCCATCCTTGTTACCTTTTTTCTCTTTTCACCCTACCCTCTCCTTCCCTAGGTGGCAGTTTCCTAAGGCGGACTGGAACTTATTTACCCTCAGTGCTGCTCTCTCTGACCTCTCCCTTCTGCCTCTCCCTCCCACTCTCCTCCTTTTTTATGACACTGTCTTTGACGCTGCCCTCCGCTCTATTCCTCGCTCTTGCTCTCGGGGTCCAAGGAAGTGCGTTCCCTGGTGGAATGCAGACTGTGCTCGGGCTGTCCGCTGTAAGCGTGCAGCCTGGAAGAGACACTGCCGTCGGCAGACGGCCGATTCATTTCTTTTCTTTCGGAAGGCGAGTGCGGTTGCCCGTAGAGCCAATCCGAACTGCTAAACATGACTGTTGGGCATCTTATGTCTCCACCATTACGTCCGAAACTCCTCTGCCGCAGATCTGGAAACGTGTCTGAATGATAGCGGGTAAGTTCGTTCCCGATGGTTCACCAGTCCTTCACCTCCGTGGTACTCTTGTGGCGGACCCGTTGCATGTTGCTACCAAACTGGGTTCCCACTTTTCTTCTGTTAGCTCTGGTCTTCATCTTCCCCAATCCTTCCTTCTTCGTAAACCTGTCCTTGAATCTCGTCCTTTAGATTTCTGCACTCGTCTTCAACTTCCGTATAACGATCCCTTCTCTCTCTCTGAACTTCGTTCTGCCCTGGCCCTCTGCGGTTCTATGGCGGCGGGCTCCGATGGCATTCATTATGAGATAATGAATGTTATCTATCTCACGCTATCTCCCTCCGTGCACGTCTCAGTATTTACTGAGTCTGTATAATCGGATCTGGGAGTCGTCGCCAGTCCCTGAGGACTGCCTCGATGCCGTTGTTCGCAAACCAGGGTCTCTGGAAACATCCCCTAAGGACTTTCGCCCTATTGCCCTCACAAGTTGTGTCTGCAAACTCTTTGAACGTATGGTTAACGTTCGTCTGATGTGGTTCCTGGAACACCATCACCTCCTCTTCCCTTCTCAATTTGGGTTCCGCAAGTGCCGCAGCACGACAGATGTCCTGGTGAACTTGGAGGTCTATATACATACTGCTTTTGCTGCGAAGACCTCCTTTGTTGCCGTCCTTTTTGACCTGGAAAAGGCTTACGACACCACTTGGCGATATCATATTCTATCCCAGTTTCATTCTTTTGGCCTTCATGGTCATCTCCCTCTCTTTCTCTGCAGCTTCCTCTCTCGTCGTTCCTTTCGGGTTAGGCTTGGTACCGCTCTCTCTGCCTCTTTTCATCAATACGAAGGTGTACCCCAGGGAAGTGTTCTGAGCACTACTCTTTTTCTGGTTGCCCCTCAATGGTCTTCTTTCATCTCTTCTTTCAGGCGTCTTCTCTGCTCTCTATGTCGATTATCTTACCCTTTGCTGTCAGGGTGATGATTCGCATCTCCTTCAACGCCAGCTCCAACTTGCTATTGATGCCGTGTCGTCTTGGGCCACCGATCATGGCTTCAAGTTTTTTACTACTAAGACTTGTGCCATGTCTTTTACTCGGAAACGGGTCGTTCTTTGTCCCTCTTTGTCACTTTATGGTCATCCCCTTGAGTACAAAAATTCCACGAAGCTTTTGGGGTTATTCTTTGACACTTGTTTGTCTTGGTCTCCCCATATCTCTTACCTCCGTGTTGAGTGCTCTAAGGCCCTTACCCTCCTTCGGGTATTGCCCCATACTTCTTGGGGAGCGGATAGGCGCACTCTCCTCGCTTTACCTTCCTCTCTCGTCCTGTCTAAGCTCGATTATGGTTGCCCTGCTTACTCTTCTGCTTCTACTCTTCGCCGTCTTGATGCTTTGCACCATAATGGGTTGCGCCTCAGTTCTGTTGCCTTGCGTTCGACTCCCGTCCTCAGCTTGTATGTTGACACTGGCTTCCTGTCTCTCCAGGACCGTCGTAATCTCTACTGTCTTCGCTATCTTGCGCGGTCCTTGCAACATCCTTCCTCTCGCCTCTGTCGTGCTTTAACTTTTACCCCTCCTGCGGTTCCTGTTCCTCTTCACCACCTCCCTCTTTCTGTCCGGTTATCTCGCTGACAGGATCCTCTTTCCGTTCGTATTTCTAATATTTCTCTTCGTGTTGTTTGTTCTTTGCCCCCGTGGAGAGTCCCCCTTCCGCAGTTTTGTATATCCTTGACTCACATCACTAAAGCTATTACCCCTCCTACGGTTCTAAAACACCTTTTCCTTGAGCACTTTTCTTCTCACTCCCGCTCTGTTCCCCTCTTCACCGATGGGTCTAAGTCTGCGGACGGTGTTGGCTACTCTGTTGTTTTTCCTGATCGCACTTCTGTGTGTTGCTTACCTCCGGAGACTAGCATCTTCACTGCGGAGCTTTAAGCTATTCTCTATGCTCTTCGTCTCCTGCTCTCTCGTTGTCAATTTTCCTTTGTAGTTGTTGTTGACTCTCGTAGTGCCCTCATGGCTCTCGGTTCCTTTAATCCGGTTCATCCAGTGGTTGTCGAGATCTAGCATTGGCTGTTTCTTGTTCACAGTAAATTTAAGTCGGTTGAGTTTTGTTGGGTTCCCAGCCATATTGGTGTCTCTTTAAATGAGCGTGTGGATGCTGCCGCCAGGGAAGCTGTCCGCTCATGTCTCATCTCTAGTAAAGGTATTCCTTTTTCCGACTTTTACCCGGTTATCAATTCCTCCATTCTTACCCGTTGGCAGGCTTGTTGGTTGTCTGTTACTCTTAACAAACTACGTATTCTTAAAAGTTGTCTGTCCTGGTGGCCATCCTCCTACCACCGTAACTGACAATGGGAAACGGCTCTGGCGAGGTTGCGTATTGGCCATACTCGCTTAACTCATGGTCACTTGATAGAACGCCGCCCTGCTCCTTATTGTCCTAATTTCATTGTCCCTCTTACGGTCGTGCATATCCTTGTTGAATGTCCTGACTTCCTGGACGAGCATGTGTCTTGTTTTCTGACCGGACAAGCGACCGCGAGGGATGGTCGGAAAGCAAGAGAGACAAGCTCGTCCTGGAAGTCAGGACATTCAACACAGATATGCACGACTGTAAGAGGGACAATACAATTTGGACATTTAGGAGCAGGGCGGCGCTCCATTAAGTGACCGTGAGTTAAGCGTGTAGGGCCAATACACAACCTCACCAGAGCCTGTTCCCATCACCGGTTACGGTGGTAGGAGGAAGGCCATGAGGACACACTACCCTTGAGAATACGCAATTTGTTACCATTAACAGAAGACCAGCAATCCTGCCAACGAGTAGGGCTGGAGGAATGAATAACTGGGTAAAAGTCGGAATAAGGAATACCTTTATGGGAGATGGGACATGAGCATACAGCTTCCTTAGCGGCAGCGTATGCACGCTCAATTATTGAAACACCAATATGACTGGGAACCCAGCAAAACTCGACTGACTTAAATTTACTGGAAATAATAAACAGCCAATGTTGAATCTCGACGATCACTGGATGCACCGGATTGAAAGACCCGAGAGCCATGAGGGCACTACGAGAGTTAACGACAACCTCAAAGAAAGATTGACAACGAGAAAGCAGGAGACGAAGAGCATAGAGAATAGCGTTCTGCTTTGAAGACGCTAGTCCCCGGAGGTAGGCGACACATAAGTACGGTCAGGAAAAAAACAGAGTAGCCTACGCTGTGCGCAGACTTGGACCCATCAGTGAAGATGGAAACGGAGCGGGAGTGTGAAGAAAAGTTCTCAAGGAAAAGGCGTTTCAGAACCGTAGGAGGGGTAAAAGCTTTAGTGATGTGGGTCAAGGAAGAACAAAATTTTGGAAGGATGACGCACCAAGGGGACAAGAAAGGAACAATACGAGGAGAAATATTAGACATACTAACCGAAAGAAAATCCTGTAGGCGAGATAACTGAACTGAAAGAGGGAGGTGGTGAAGAGGAACAGGAACTACAGGAGGGGTAAAAGTCAAAGCACGACAGAGGCTAGAGGAAGGATATTGCAAGGACCGTGCAAGATAGCGAAGACAGTAGCAATCAGGGCAGTCCAGGAGAGATGGGAAGCCAGTGTCAAAATGCAAGCTGAGGGCGGAAGTCGAACGAAAGGCACCAGAGCTGAGGCGCAACCCAGTATAGTGCAAAGCATCAAGATGGCAAAAAGTAGAAGGAGAAGCAGACGAGTAAGCAGGGTTTAGGTATAATTGAGTTTAGGCAGGACGAGAGAGGAATGTAAAGACGAGAGTGAGCCTATCCTCTCTCCAAGAAGTATGGAACAAAATCTTAAGGAGGGCAAGGGCCTTAGAGCATTCAACTCGGAGGTAAGAGATATGGGGCGACCAAGACAAACGAATGTCAGAGATTAACCCCAAAAGCTTAGCGGAATCCTTGTACTCAAGGGGATGACCATAGAGGGACAGAGAGGGACGAAGAACGACATGCTTCCGAGTAAAAGTCATAGCACAAATCTTAGACGTAAAGAACCGGAAGCCATGATCGGTTGCCCAAGACGACACGCCATCAATCGCAAGTTGAAGCCGCCGTTGAAGGAGAGGCGAATCATCACCCGGACAGCATAGAGTAAGATCGTAGACATAGAGAGCGGAGAAAACGCCAGAAGGGAGGAAAGAAGACCATTGAGGGCATCTAGTAAAAGAGTAGTGCTCAGAACACTATCTTGGGGTAAACCCTCATATTGTCAAAAAGGGGCAGAGAGAGTGGTTCCAAGCCTCACTCGAAAGAAATGACGAGAGAGGAAGCTTCAGAGAAAGAGAGGGAGATGACTACGAAGGCCAAAAGAATGAAGTTGGGACAGAATATGATATCTCCAGGTGGTGTCGTAAGCCTTTTCCAGGTCAAAAAGGACGGCAACAACGGAGGTCTTCGCAGCAAAAACAGTACAAATATAGACCTCCAAATTCACCAGGATATCTGTTGTGCTGCGAGTCAGTTCCAAAAACCAAATTGAGAAGAGGAGAGGTGGTGATAGTGTTCTATGAATAACATCAGACGAACGTTAACCCCTACGTTCAAAGAGTTTGCAGACACAACTCGTGAGGGCAATAAGGCGGAAGTCCTTAGGGGTTGTCCCGCGAGCAGCCGCATCCAACAGCCTGGTTGATCAGTCCAGCAACCAGGAAGCCTGGTCGACGACCGGGCCGCGGGGACGCTAAGCCCCGGAACACCTCAAGGTATGTCCCAAGAGACCCTGGTTTTCGAACATGGAGGACAACGGCAACGAGCCAGTCCTCAGGGACTGACGACGACTCCCAGACCCGATTATATAGACCCAGTAAATATTGAGACGTGTACGGAAGGAGACGGCGAAGCATCTCATAATGAATGCAATCGGATAACGCCGCCATAGAACCGCAAAAGACCAGTGCAGACTGAAGTTCAGAGAGAGAAAAGGAATCGTTATAGGGAAGGCTAAGATGGGTGCAGAAATCTAAAGGACGAGATTTAAGAACAGACTTACGAAGAAGAAAAGATGGAGGAAGATGAGAACCAGAGCTAACAGAAGAAAAATGGGAACTAAATTCGGTCGCAACTTGCAACGGGTCCGCCACAAGAGTCTCACGAAGGTAAAGGATTGGGGAGACATCAGGAACGAATTTATTAAGTGTATACTTATACGAACGACATCAAGTGTATACCTTGCCGATACACTTCCAGATCTGCGGCAGACGAGTTTCGGATGTAATGGTGGAAACATAAGAGTTCCAACACTCCCGCTTAGCTGTACGGATGGTCCTACGGGCCACCGCACTCGCCTTCTGAAACAAAAGAAAAGAATGAGCCGTCTGCCGGCAGTGGTCTCTCTTCCAGGCTGCATGCTTACAGCGGACAACCTGAGCACAATTCACATTCTACCAGGAAACGCACTTCCGCGTTCCCCGAGAGGAATAGGGAAAAATAGAACGGAATGCAGCGTCGAAGATGGTGTCATGAAAAAGGAGGGGGGCGCAAGGGAGAGACAGAATGGAAAGGTAGGAGAGAGTAGCACGGAGAGTAAATAGGTTCCAGTCTGCCTTGGCAAACTGCCACCTAGGGAAGGAGAGGGGAAAGCGAAAAGAGAAAAAGGTAACAAGGATGGGGAAATGGTCACTGCCATGGAGGTCATCAAGAACCCGCCTCGTGAAATCCAAATAAAGAAACGATGAGCAGAGAGAAAGATCAAAACAGGAAAGGGTGCTACTCCGAGAGTCCAAATGAGTGGGTTCACCAGAATTCAGAAGAGACAGGGAAGAAGAGAGGATGAACGGTTCGAGAAGGCGACCCCGGGTGCTTGTCAGAACATCACCCCAAAGGGTATGTCGACAATTGAAATCACCCAGTAGGAGCACAGACTCCGGCAAGGAGTCCAGCAGGTGTTTAAGATCAGGAAGAGAAAGCATGACATTTGGGAGGAGATAAATGGAACAAACTGTGTACCATTTATGCAAGAATACACGTGCAGCAGAACATTAGAGAGGCGACAGAAAAAGCATGGGGATGAAGGGAACACCAGAACGAATCAAGAGAGCAGAAGAGTTATGGGTGGGTGGGGGGGGCGGTTGGAAGAGAAAGGAATATCCACGGAAGCAACCAGGGCGAGCACCAAGCATAGGCTCCTGGAGACAAACACAAAGGGGGAAACTGTGAAATCAGAAGTTGGAGTTCATGGAAATTGGCGTAATAACCACGAATATTCCATTGAAGAATATTCAATGTAATATTGACAAGGGACATCGACAAGAAGAGAAAGGACAGCATCAGAGAACAATGAAGAAACAAAGGTTAAAAAAGGAACACAGCACGTCAAAGAAACGCAGGATCAGGGTCAGCGGGCATGGGTAAACTGAGTAAGGATGGAGGGAAGGGAGCAGGAGGATAGACCAGAGATGGACTAGCAGGGTCCAGAGGATGAGGAGGAGACAACCGAGGGACAAGAACTGCAGGAGCAGAAACCGGGGGAGTGCACCTCAGCAAGGGCAGCAACCTAGAGGGAAGCAGGAGCCAAAGAAACCTCCATAGCAGGAACTGGGGGCTCGACCACCGAAACGGGACGGGATGAAGCGATAGAGTCAGAGGTTGGGAAAGGGGGGGGGGCGAGTGAGAAAGCGAAGCCTTCTTCCCCACCGGGGAGGAGGAAGGGGATGAGCCAGGCTTTCGCTTCTCACTCAAAGAGACAGGTGTACATACTGGGCAACAGACTCAAGCGTCTCAACAGGAGTAGAACGAGAAATAATAACACGATGATCGCTAGGAGAGTGATGGACAGCAGCCCCCACACAGACAGGCGGCGTGGAGAGCTAAGAGACGGAGGAGAAGGATGGCAAGGAGGATCGGAGGGAGATGAGAAAGAAGACAAGAGACATGACAGACTGGGTAGAAAGAAGGGGAAACCCCAGACAGAGAACTAGGAGGGGGACCCTTCGGGACAGAACGTAAAGGAACTGGGGCAGAGGCGGTGGGCGTATTTGTCTTAGGCCTGGAAACCGTTGAGAGACTGAGGAAGATGTGAAGGACGAGGAGATGAAGAGCGCCACTCGCGAGAATAAGAGACGCCAGCAAAGGGAGATGGCGAACTTGGCGTCTCGCCCCAGGAAAAGACAAACGTTTGCGGTGCTTCAAGTTGAGGAAGGCTGCCTCAAGCCTGTAATGTATACGCGCAGGGGAGAAGGTAGGGTGGGCCTCACCCCAATTGATGCAGCGAGCCTGGGGAGACGTGCACTCTGACTTAGTGACCTTCATCCCCACACAAGGGACAGACAGTACTGGTGCATCGGAGGGCACCATGCCTAAACTTCCAGCACCGATTACAGAGCCGAGGGGAGGAAATGTACTGCTGAACGGAGCACCTGGCACCAGCGAGAATGGCAGAGGGCGGAAGGGTACGACCATCAAAGGTAATTTTCACAACCCGAAGGGGCTGACGGCGATGACCACGAAGGGGACGAGTAAACGTGTCCACTTGGAGGACAGAATGGCCCTGGGCCTCAAGGATATGCTCGATATCTTCGTGGCAGTCCTTTAGATTCCCAACACTGGTCACAACATGGTGCAGAGGAGAATAGTGCCAACACTGGCGTTTAACCGAGCGTTCTTCGAGACCCGACCAGGGGTCTCGCCAATGTAGGATAAGATGGCCAAGCGGGTGGCTGCATCCGATGGAGCAGCAGCAACGATATGTATCGAGACGGTTTGGGTTGAAAGTAACGGGCATCTACTGAATCGACAAGATGCATATGGAAGGAGAAATTGTCAGGAGGCATAGAATCCAGAGGGAGGAGATCGAAGTATTTAGCCCACGAAGCGGGATCAAACAAGGCTTGGTACATATTAGTATGGGAAGGGATCGTGCGAGTGCCTCTGTGGCGAGGATAGCGTTGAGAACACCCTTGAGAGAGAGGGGTTAAAAGGCACAGTGGTTATAACGAGAGATTGAGCCGTGCCAGGGGACGAAGTGGTCACCACTGGGGGCTTGTGGCGCGACCCAACTACAGAGGGAGGGGAGCGGAGTAGTCAGGAGGGTCAGAGGGGGAGCAAGGTCTGGACCTAATATAGCGGGGGATAGAGAGCCCGGTCTTCCAACACAGTCCGACTCGGGGGCTTGGTCGCCCACCCCACGAGCCCGAGAAGGTACAAGGTACAATAATAAACAAAAACTAGAGGAGAGACTCATTCATGAATGTGCCCCCCAACCCACCACGGAGCCACAATTAGAGGATAGGACACCCAACGAGAGACATGTTGCCGTTCTTGCCAGGGTCCCCCAGGGGCACGTCTTTTGTATACACCCCACAATCGCCACCTTAAGAACCGTCAGTCTGTCGGGTTCAGCGACGAAAGGAGGATTGACAGTAAAAGCGTCCCCTCGCTTGCGACCTTGGGTACCACAGTTCTACAGGAGAGTATGCCTCCAAACATCCGGGCATTAAAACAGAAGTTCGAAAGAGTAATCAAGACTGGCAAAAATTTGGCAGGAAATGACAATTAGAAAGGTCTGGGGGGGGGGGGGGAACACTAACAAGGAAAAGGAAAAGACATCTGGCAAAATTGGTAAAGGCAGCAGGAGCATAAGGCCTTAATAGAACAGAGGACTGACCCATGGAGCATCACACTTTAGCAGCCGCCCACCAAGCCCCCTGACAACGAAAACGAGACAGATAGGGAGGCCCCCCCCTAGTAGTAGGGCAACACTGCTAAACTTTAAGACTTACGAAAACTATGTATGAAACAAAGTCTTCTCTCTGACGAAATGAAGTAGCACGATACAAGCCCATTTTAAGCCACCATTCTTAACATACGTAAACCCTAGCCGAGGCCATTCAGTGCCTAAAGCTATCCCAAGGACTAATAGGGATATAAACTCCCAAAAATGTTAATTTGACCTACACTGAGCTTTCTTGTTTACTGTTGTCATAGTTCAGCAAAGAAGCGTGTTTACATCCCATGGTCCACCTCCGCTGGATAGGATCAACTTACAGATTCAGGTATACAAGAGGAATGCACGTGGCACTAGGAAAAGTTAATGCACAAGCGTTGCCATTTAACTCGTGCATGTCACAACAGGAAGAACGAGGCAGCCACTCTTACCGAGGGTGGCACACCTGAGCAGCTCACAACGTCAAGTCACAACCCATTAAGGATGGGTGGCTGTACAGAGCAAGTGCAGATATATACAGCCAAAGAACTGCAGAAAGATCACTTGCAGGGATACATGGTTAGATTTAATTAACATTAATTTTCCTTGCTGATTAAGGTTTTTATTTACTGTAGTCGAGGTCCAGAAGACCACCCCCCCCCGCCCCCCATGAGCACCCCAATCACATCGTTAGCCATGAAGGTATCCTCTTTTACATACTAGGCACAGTTAACCTACGAGGCTGAGTGTGCGCTGCTGGCTAACAAGCATGCCATTAAGTTATGTCAAAGCACATACCACTTCAATAAAAGCATTAAGTACCTTGTATAATTTAGTCATACTAACAACAGTCAATGTTCCCATTTGGCATTCTCCCGTGGCCGTTACGTTTGATTGTTTGATTGATGCCGCCGGAGGCAGTTAGTTTATTGTGCACCCCATACCCATCCTGTGAGCGGTAGCGCAAAAAGCATTACAGAGGGCACAAAAGGTCTTTATCAGACCTCATCTTAGATTATTACTTCTTCTTCTTGAGAATAGGTGCAATTTGCATGAAGGGGTAACTCTCCCGATGACTGCACCAGAACAGATGTAAGGAGACGCGTTGATGGTAAGGAGGAGAAGAAAGTCAAAAGCGGTAGATGTGATGGGCCGTAGAGAGTGGAGTGGCGACGAAAACAGAGGCGAACGTCAGAGGGAGACTCCCCGCACCGGGGGGCGGGGCGCCATGGTCACGGTGGCAGCTGATCCAGGCACTGCGTAGCGGTGTGCGCAAGACGGGAACTAATACTTCTCCAGAAACTTACGGAACAGAAAGCGCAAGCGGTACGCATCCCAAACCACCCACAGGTCGGCGGGCAGCCGGCCATCAGGCAGTACCCTCGGCTGAGACATCTTATCCGGCACCCTATAAACAAACTCCTTCTTTGACGACACCCAGATAGTGGACGAGCACCATGGGATCGGAAGCATCCGGGCATCCCGATAAGGGCCCAACTCCGGACCCTCACAGGGCACGACCCCAGCAGACGGGACTAGGCAACCCCCAGACCGGGGCAAGGAAGGAGGGGGAACTGCAGGCGCGGCAGCGACCCCACCACAAGGCACAGGAGCCGAGGCCCCCCGGCGCACATCTTTCCGCAACTTCACGACGAGGTCCCGACCATCAGGAACAACCCCCCACTGCGGGGACCCAACAGCAGGAGACGCAGGAGGGGGGGCACAGGTAGCAACGTCGGAGCCCCGCACAGCACCATCATCCTCGGCGGGGGACGCCAGCTGAGCACCATACTCCCCCACCTCCTCCCAAGGCACACCACGAAGGGGGGAGACACTCCGAACCCGTCGCGAACGCTTCGAGACAGGCCGCACCACACCACGCCCAGCAGGCCCCGCCGCAGGCACAGCCTCCACCGTCATATCCACACAGGCCACACCCGCACCGTCCGAAGAGTCCACAGAGGCCACATCACCCACACTGTCTACATCATCCACGGAAACAGCCTCAGAACACCGACGTGCACGTTTCTGCAAAGGAATGGGAAGAGCAGAACTACAGTAGTCAACACACACAGGCACGGCAGGCACCTCACCTTGCCGAAGCACCCCCTCCAAAACGGCAGAACCCGCGTCCCCGGGAGCTGGTATCACATCCACAGGCGGGGGCGGAACATGAACCTCCACCGGGACACCTTTCACTACACACAGCTCAGGCGACAGCCCGACACCCTCACACACCGGCTGAACAACCCCAGGGGCCACAGCTGTCACTAGACGTGTCGCACAGGCCGTAGAGCTCTCCTCAACAGGCGGAGCAGCAGACAGGCAGTCAGGCGCCTCAGGCACAGCACCCACACCGCCCGAACGCAACAGGGGCGGAAAATCTTCCGCACGAAGAACATGCACACGACCAGTCGCTCCCACGTCGCACGCAGCAGCCAGATGACCCTCGTGACCACACCGATAACAGGTGCGCGGTTGACCCCGGTACTGGCAGCGGAGCGTGTATCCCAACACGGACATCGACGACGGTACACTACCCTTCAGCGACATCGTCAGGGTGCGGGAGCCGTCAAGCATACCAACACAGTGCCCGGCAACGACCTTGTTCCAACGAACACTTAACACTGTTCCAAACCGCTCGAAACAGGAGGTTAAAAAGTCGTCCTGAAATTCGAAGGGGGCACCATGCACCGTCACAGACGTCAAGGTGACACTAAGATTCACGACCTTAACGGAGCCAGCAGTATCAGGGAGAGGGTAAACACGCCCCTCACACCGCTCAAGAAACGCCTGAAAGGCAGCCTGGAGGCGGAACTTGACCACAACACGGTGGCCCTGGAGCAGCTGGATGCCCACCAGGTCAGACAGCTGCACATGCAGCACGTCCACTAGGGCGACACCAACCAATAGATGGCCCACCGGCACCGTAAACGCCAGACCAGCTGACAGCGTCCTCTTCAATGGAGGGCGAAACGTCCCCATGGCGAAGCAAACGTCACCCCGTCAGTGGCAAACCACCACCAGCAGGGCAAACAAGCGATCACCCAACGTAAACACTAGCCAGTGCGGAGAGACCTCAGGAACGTCCGACCCGGCCGGCGGTCACCACGCAACTCCCTAGATTATTACATAAACAATTTCATCTATCCTTCACACCTTATAGTTAAAATGTCAGCTAGTTACAGAGAAAGTGCTATTTCAAGAGCTATACATTTACAGTAAGTCATTATACATTAATGGTAGGTCTTATCGCTAATACATAATAGTTTGACCAATGGAGATAGTCACAGGGTAGCTTCTGTTTATTATTAGTCTTCACAATACACTACTTGTTTCTTCATCTCATATGTCGTTTATCTACTGGAAGCGAAATATGGATACAATGTAAGGTTTTCAGGTAATTTATCCATGGTAATAAGATAGGTTGCCATAGCATACAGAATGAGCTTAGATTTATCTCTAAATGGCTCAATTTTACTACAATCCAAGATATAGTGTTCGAGTGTGTGTCCCTGTGCACAGTTCTACTTTCTTCAAATCCATCCAGGAGTTCTTGTCTAATGACACTTTTAAGGGACGTATTTGATAACTCAAGATTCCGTTCAATACTATCTTTATTTACTGCAGCCTTAGCCAGGGCGTCAACTTTGTCATGTTCCTGCAGGCCAATGTGAGAAGGAATCCACAACATTTTTATATATACTCTCTTGCTAAGTATTCTTATATATCTACGTCTAGATTTCAAGACAAGCACGTTATTACTTGATTGCAAACTGTTTATTGCTCATAGTGAGGAAAGGGAATCGGAAATAATTAAGCTGTCTACTTCAGTGTTGTCAATAATTTCGAGTGCTAACAGTATTGCTACCAACTCGGCTTGCATTGTGGATGCCCAGTTACTAATTCGGATATTCCTTTGAATTGTGCTGCCATCGGGCTGATGAGCAATAACAGCACTTCCTGCCCTCCCTGTAGCTGTATTGAGTGATCCGTCAGTGTATATGGTCTGTGCTATGTTGTTTTCAGCTTGCATATTGTGAATGTGTTCTATGGTGCTTAATTTAGCAGCAAGCTGAGTATGAGGGTTGTTTGTGATTAGTTTCTTGGTGGGTTATGCAGGGGTTAGGATGTCAAAAGGCACTAACTGCCAGGGCGGAAGGAAGTGCTGTACTCTTTCATCTGTATATACATCGTGCAGTCCCATCATTTTAATGAGTGGCTGTTCTTTGAATCCATTTAGACTCGCTGGTTTCATTTCGTATGTGTTCTAACAGTTCAACTGACACAATGTTGTTTTTGTTATCACGCAGCAGCTTTAGTCCCATCATAAGATTAATTTCAAATATTCTGTCTCGAATGCTAAGTATATTTAATTCTTTCCACATGTTGAGAACTTTAGTAGTTATAGGACAGCCAAATAAAATTCTGAGTGCATCATTTTGCATTTTTCGCAGTCTATCAATACTTTTGCCATTTTGCAGGTCCAAAGCTGGTGCATGATAGTCTATCAGAGACCTTATATATGCTAAATACATCATTTTTGCTATTCTAATATTAACACCGTACTTAGGGCTGTGCCCCACTACAGATCTGAGAGCCCTGAGCCTGTCTCTACACTGTTGATGTAACTTATTGACTGCAGTTTAGGTACAAGGGACAGACACCAAGGTATTTGAAAGAAGAGACAGTCTATTGGTATGTTATCTATCTTAAGTTTTCGTGGTCCACTTTTGCGGTTGCCAATTTGTCTGTTAAATACTTTAGTTTTAGCTGCGTTGATTACAAGACCAAGGCTCTCACAAGCTGTATTTATACAATTTAAGACTGCATTTCGCGGTGGGTTTCAGTATGTACAAGGATGTCATCTGCATAGCTGATAGTGATGTTTGCCGGACTAGTTGGGATTGATTTTAGTAAGGCATTAATTAGAACATTAAACAAGGTAGGACTGAGTACTCCCCCCTTGTGGGTTGCCTAGTTGCATTAATTTAGTTTCACTCCTGTAGCCTTGGAACAATGCAGAGGACTTCCGGTTGGTAAGATAGCCCCGTATCCATTGTAATAATTGTCCACCTATATCCATTCTCGTTAATTCATACATAATCACTTCCCTATTAGCAATATCAAAGGCATTTTTTAAATCAAGAAATGTTGTGTACTTGTGCCTTTTATCTCCATGAACAGTACGAAAGGTTGTGATACAGTTCTGTACACTTTTACCATGTGTGAACCCATTGATATCAGGTGACATGTGCTCTTTAACTCTATACAATAATCTATTAAGCACCATTCTCTCAAAGGTTTTGCACATGCAACTGGTCAGTGAGATGGAACGGAAAGCATCATGTTGGCCAGGCTTTGGTACAGGTACCGTAAGACTGGTGGTCCATGATACTGGCAGTTGCCCAGTGACATAACTCGCATTAAACAATTCTAATAATGGGTTAAAGGGTACACGATGTAGGAGTCTTAGAATATCACAGGTGATACCGTCCTCACCAGGAGCAGTGCTACTGCCCCTGCATCCAATTCATAATCTGTATATGGAACATGACATTCATCATGTTGCTTGCTCAACATGCAATCTATGAGAGCATTTCTGTCTGTGGACCTCGCCTGCAATTTCTCCCTAGTGCTAGCTGGTAACATTCCAAAGCTGTAAATCTGAGCCCATTTTGTAATTAACTGATTGGCTTTCTGTAGCAGGTTTGGGTGTGAAACGTGTCTATTACTTTTGCCAATAATTTTGTTTATGCCTTTCCAGGCTTTGCCCAGGGGAGTATGCAAGTTAAGTCCACTAACAAAACCCTCCCATTCAGTTTGTCTCAGTTCAGTCATTCTCTCCCTTGCCGCTGCAAGCGCGGCCTGAAAAAGTTTTAACATTTGAGGAGTTCTAAGGTTCTTATATGCTTTACCTGTCTGTCTAGCAATTGATTTAAGCTCTTTCAGTTTAGCATCATCATAGTACTGGTTGTGTCTGACCTGCTTACCGGTACTTTTTTTTGTTTGGTGTGACTTCGCTATTTTTGATGGCCTCATAGGTTTTATTCACGAGGTCATCATAAAACTGTTGTACATTCTCAGGCTCATAATTGTTATACCAATTTGCTATGCTGTTTATAAAGAATTTTTCTTGCTCTTTCCTTACTGCTAGCCTGCGTCTACTCAGCTTAGTGCCAGGTAGGTCAACATTAGCCACGTGTATGTTAGCCGTTATGGCTAAATGGTCAGACATTAAGTCATCCATAATATCAGTCTCATGAGTAGTGTAAGACAGGTTAAAGCCAATGCACCTATCTAGGACTCCTCCATATATTTGCGTTGGCCGATTCTTACTGATAATTTGAACATCATCATATGCATCGAGAAGTGCCAACAATCTTCTATTGGTGTTTGTGAGTTGATCCCCTAATTGTTTGTGTTTAGCATTTAAATCCCCAATTAAGATCGTAGGGTCACTGTGCAAAATTAGGTAGGTCAGTATACTGGAGGAGGCCAGTAGGTGCATAGGCATTCAAAACATTAAGTGTAGAGTTACCAACGTGTACCCGGATACTATGATATTGAAACTCCTCTCGTTGTTGAGCGGGAAGTGGCTCATGTGGTAGTGATTTTTTAACGTACATGAGACATGTATTCTTTGATCTGGGATTATAACACTGATAACTAGGCAGATTCTGCAGGGTTTTACCTGCGGGAGTTAGGGTTTCTTGGAGGCAGACAATATCTATGTCTTCAGTCATAACCTTATGATGGAGGTCTGAATACCGTTTTCTAAGAGAAGCAATATTCCAATTGAGTATCTTGACACTACCTGTTTTTATGAGTTTGAGAGGGCTCCATTGTTCATTGTTTTTAGTTTAGCAGTCTGCGGTTGCACAAGAACAAGTAAATCTCGATACTGTTTGTAGAACATTATTATGGTGTCTTTTTTTCCTCTGCGGTCAGCACATCACCAGTCACCAGTTTTTTAATATTGTTCCGGCTGAACCATCTGGGATGTGTCACGTGCGGTCCGAGGATGTCATCCACGTCCATTTCCACTCCATTATCACTACAGGCGTCACTGGTTTCAAATTGATCGTTATCACAATCGCTTTCATCATCTCTACTACTATGTTTCTTCAAGCAGAGTTTATCAGCACCAGTATTCACATCATGATCTCTTATTCTCATTATCACACTCACTCTCAACAGGTTCATGATCATGATCAGTTACATCGTGATACTCATCGACAACACTGCGTTTCAACAAGGAATAGTAAGTAATTATCAAAAGAAGGCACCAAACCGGGAAGGCTATGTAGCATTATCAAATGCGCAAAATAATCAGAGGGCGCTAAATATCACCAAGGATGCCAATACGAGAACAAAAACGCATAAGGCAAACAATATCAAAAGTATGCGAGTCAACAAGAATTCTATCGAGGGACAGGTGACTGCGAGGGGCAGTCGGAAAGGAAGACACAAGTAGTGTAAAGTGCGACTACGACCGCGCGCACCACCTGCCCAGGTGGCTCTATTAGAGTCAGCTGGGCAGGTGGTGCGCAGGTGTCTAGTCGCACAGGGGTTTTGGGGGGATTTTCCGGGAAGTTTGGCACGTTTCGGACGCGTGTGAGCGTCCTGTGTTATGGTATGTGGTCAGGAATGAGGGGAGATCATGTTGTTGGATGCCAGGTGGTGCGCGTCGTCGTAGTCGCAGCGCGTCGCTCTAGTCACAAAGGGTTTGGGTGTGGAATTTCCCGGAAGTCTGGCGCGTGTCGGACGCGGTCTTGAGTGGCGGGTGAGCAGGTGTACCGCGTCGCTCTAGTCGCAGCGCGTCGCTCTAGTCACAAAGGGAATTTCCGGGAAGTCGTAAGAAAATACAAGGAGATATGTATGTGTGTTTGTCATAGACTTAATCCTGTGTGATGATAATAGTAAGTAGAGGTTGAGGGGATCCAACATATTGGATATGTTGTTTGGGGTGGAGGGGGAGGGAGAGGAGAACCCACATACCTGAGAGGAACGCCTGGACGTCCATTAGCTTCCCCCTACAGGAAGTCGTAAGTGGGAGAGGAGGGTAAGAGAGAGAGCACCAGCCTCCTGCGGAAGTGAGCCATTGGCTTAAAGGGTTTTCGTTGTCTTAAGACCCGACTTGGAGATGTTCATCCCACCACGATTCCCCATACAGTGTGGATTCGTTAAGGAGGGGAGCGAGGTACATACGACAGACCCTCACCTGCCAACCATCAATCACTCCCACCCCTCAGCTCCCCACCACCCCCATACCATCAACCATTGTTCTGTGCAAACCCTTTTTAGTATTATTTCTGTTAATATGACTAAGCTATATCGTAACGTGATCAACATGGTGAGAGCAATAATCGAGGGAAAAGTAAACACATTATATATAAATTTATTTCTTTTATTAATCACTTAAGCGATTTACAACGATAATAATAATAAGACTTCTTCTTGGTGGTTTAGCTAGCAGACAGATGGGGAAAGGCTTTCATTCAGTCCATCGAATCTCTCTCTCTGTCTCTCAGTCTCTCTCTCTCTCTCTCTGTCTCTCTGTCTCTCTGTTTCTCTGTCTCTCTGTCTCTCTCTCTCTCTCCCTCTCTAAAGTCCACCACACGTCACTTCACTTAGTAAACTCAGTCAAAGTCCGGAGGTTAGCGTTTACTAAAAGAGAGAAACATTTCACATCATCACGGAGACGCAATCTCTACCTACAAATTATTCTTGTTAACTGTGATCACATCATCCGCTGGCTCAAATAAATATCATTGAAATGTATGCATGTTTACTCAATCTCCATCACCTCTTCGTCCTACAATCACCCATTACTGCTGTGCGGAGCTATCTTGTCAAGGTCTCACCTTCGTGGCGGATTGAGACGTACTGAGATTGACAAGGTAATGGGCCGGCCTTAGCCCCTCCCCGTCCACCCCCACTTACCCTTACCCCTACCTCCCCCTCCATGGCCGAACCATCACTGCCCCCTTCCCAGACCGGATGTTCTGTTCTAAGCTTTAGTATCACCATTCTTTGCTGAAATAGCATTTCTTTTAAGAATATCCAGTCATAAGCTGGTCTTCAATCTTATTATTATAACAAATCATAATTTGCTGTTCTCTCTCTCTCTCGCTCTGCCTCTCTGTCTCTCTGTCTCTCTGTCTCTCTCTCTGTCTCTCTGTCTCTCTGTCTCTCGGTCTCTCTCTCTCTCTCTCTCCAGATCATTTAGTAGTTGGGGAAAGTAACATCATTTCCTTTCTCCTGCTGCTGCTGTTCACGTATCTTTCTCCATCAAGGCTGTCTCTCTTAAGACCTACATCATCCTATGTAAACACCAATCGATGAGAATAAGACCGGTGAGTCGATAGTGAAATAGGTCTGGGTTAAGTCTGTTTTTCAGTTCTTGTAACACAGTCAATGTAGCGTAATGGGAAACCAGTCTTTCTACTGCCTACATAAATAGCGTTTGAAAATGTATGCAAGTCTAGACAAACTCCTATAGCCCTTACATTCTAACACAAATAAAATATTAGCACACGATTGCATCGCATTATATCATCATTAAGTAACGTAGAGATCAACTTTCTGGCTGTTGTCCGAATATCATTATTGAAATGTGAACTCATTTAGCCAAACACAATATCTCCATTACATCTCATAGCATATGAATATTACGGTATACCAGTTTTAACCCTCTATAACACAATGTAACGTAACGTAACGTAACGCAAATCAACTTTCTACAGACCAAATATCGTTTTTAAATGAAAGTATGACTTAGTCCATCTTCATTACATCTCTCACCATGTAAAATATTGACCTATACCAGTTTAGACCTCTGTAACACAATGTAACGTAACGTAACGTAACGCAATCAACTTTTGCAGCCCAAAATGACATTTTTAAATAAAAGTACGACTTAGTCCATCTTCGTTACATCTCTCACCATATAGACATATGGTGTTAGCATAATATGTGAAAAAAATAGTTGATTTCAATTCTTAGCTTGTTCTTCACATGTTCAGTGTTCATTCTTGTATTCCCTATGTTCCTTATCATGTTTTCATATTCTCTATAATTTCATATTCCCCGCATGTTCACTCTATTCATCAACTCTTTCTTACATGTTTTCTGTGTTCACCGTATGTTCACTGTGTTCATTCCCCTACTTAACCTCAATTTTGTTTATGTTCTTTGTTTCTTTAAACCAATTTGTTTCTTCCATTCACTAACTAGTTCTTTGTCAAATAATATTATACTGCAATACAGTTCCCTCAACAATTTTAGTCACCAAGTTTTATTTACAAAACTATGTCAAAGTAATTCTCGTCGTCAACTTAATAGTTCTACCAACCCCGTTCTTAAACAAATCTACACTTTATTCAGTTCCAAATTTACAAAGAC
The DNA here is from genome assembly GCF_040958095.1 of Procambarus clarkii. Taxonomy (NCBI): domain Eukaryota; kingdom Metazoa; phylum Arthropoda; class Malacostraca; order Decapoda; family Cambaridae; genus Procambarus; species Procambarus clarkii. The sequence goes on along the minus strand of NC_091203.1, from coordinate 18,698,709 downwards.
AAACCTTTCTTGTAACTTCTTAACTAAAAATCTTTCGCCAATCAACTAAAACATAGTCACTTTCCTCATTTCTCAACTAAACTTATTATCCAATCAACCAAAAAATAGTCAAAGGAATCTTTCCAACGCTGTTCATAACTAAACTTATTGCCTAGTCATCAGAAAAATAACCGTGTTCTTCATGTTTCATTATCATTTCATAACTAAAATTATCCATCAATCAACAGAAAAAGTCATATTCATCATCATTGTTCCTAACTAAAATTATGTTTTGTCAAGTACGAAAAATAACCAAAGATATCTTTCATCGCTGTTCTTAACTGACATTATACTTTGGGGAGCACAAAAATAGTCTCCCTCGTCATGTTTTGTCTTTTTCCTTAACTACAAGTATTCATCAGTCAAATAAAAAATAGTTACTTCATCATGTTTCCCTGTCATTTCTGAACTGAAATATCACTTCTCTCATCTGAAATAGTCATGTGTAGCCTCTTTCCAACACTGTTCTTAACTAAAGTAGCCTTTCACTTTGCTAAAATAGTCATATTCATCATTGTTCCCAACTAAAATTATATGTCGTTAAGTAAGAAATATAGTCAAAGACACTCTTCGAGACATCAAGGACTTACTCAAAGACATCAAAGTCGCACTCAAAGACATCCTTTGAGACATCAAAGACATCCTTTAAGACTTCAAGGGGAACTCTTCGAGATATCAAAAGACACTCTCAAACACTCAAAAATTTACTCGCATCCTTAAAGTTATTCTCAGAGTCATCAAAAGTTAATCTCAGTAATCAAAATGTTATTCTCTAAGTAACCTTTCGTTCATCAGAGAAACTTTCTAAGACATCTTCGTTCATTAAAGTTATTCTCGGAGCTATCAAAATTAATCTCTAAAACAACAAAAGTTAATCTCGGTCATCAAAGTTGATCTGCAAGATATCTTCGAGACATCAAAGTTACTCTTCATTACATCAAAGACTCATTCAAATACTACTCTTGTTCTCAGAAATCATTCTCAAAGTCATCACCGATTTTCTCAGTCACCAAAGTTATTCTCTGAGTTAACAAAATACTACTCATGTTCTCAAAAGACATTCTCAAAGTCATCAAAGTTATTCAAAGAGCTAACAAAAGTTATTCTCGGAGTCACCTTCGTTCTTCAGAGAAACTTTCCAAAACATCTTTGTTCATCAAAGTTATTCTCGGAGTCATCAAAAGGTATTCTCTAACTCACTTTTGGTCATTAAAGTTAATTTCTATGTTATAAAAGTTTGTCTCAGAGACATCTAAAGTTAATCTTAGAGTTATCAAATGTAATCTCTAACTCACTTTTGTTCATCAAAGTTGATCTCAGACTTAACAAAGGTAATCTCTAACTCACTCTCGTTCATCAAAGTTGTTTCAAAGTCATCAAAGTTAATCTCAGAGTTATCCAAAGATATTCTCATGTCCACAAAAGTTATTCCAAGAGACGTCAAAGTTAATCTCAGACATCTTCGTTCATAAAAGTTATTCTCAGAGACATCTAAAGTTATTCTCTAAGACATCAAAGTTATTCTAAGAGTTATCAAAAGTTATTCTCAGTCATGATATGTTATTCTCTAAGTAACCTTCCGTTCATCAAAGACATTCTCTAAGCCCTCAAAGTTATTCTCTAAGACAACAAAGTCATTCTCAGAGTCATCAAAAAGTTATTCTCAGACTCACCTTCGTTATTCAAAGAAGCCTTCTGAGACATCCTCGTTCAACAAAACTGTCCTCAGAGCCATCAAAAGTTAAATACAGTCATCAAAGTTATTCTCTAAGTATCTTTTCGTTCATCAGAGAAGCTTTCTAAGACATCTTTGTTCATCAAAGTTGTTCTCTAAGACATCAATGTTGTTCTCTAAGACATCAATGTTGTTCTCTAAATCATAAAAGTTAATCTCTAAGACATCAATGTTGTTCTCTAAATCATAAAAGTTAATCTCTAAGTCACCTTCGTTTACTAGAGAAACTTTCCAATCCATCTTCGTTGATCAAAGTTATTCTCAGAATCATCAAAGAGATCTCTAATTCCCCTTCGTTCACCAAAAAAGTTGTTCTCTAAGACACCTTCGTTCATCAAAGAAACTCTCCTTCCATCATGTTATTCTTTAAGACATCTTCAGTCATAAAATTTCTCTCCAAAATGTAACTAGTTCAGCTTTTCATACCAAACCTGCACTTCTGTTAAAATATATTTTCTTAGTCACTTTACCCTAAAACTGTTCTCAGAACTACACTGCCCAAATCCTACGTAACCTATCCTCTCCACCCAATGTTACTTAGTTAACGTCACGTTCCTAAACCTAACTTTACCTATCCTAACTTAACTTACCTTACCTTTACCTATCATACCTAACTTAACCTGCATAACCTAACTTTACCTATCCGAACATGACTTACCTTACTTTACCTATCTTACTTAACTTAACCTGCACAACCTAACTTACATAACTTATCTTACCTATCCTAACATAACCTAACTTGCTTTACCTAACTTAATCTTACATTCCCAAACTGATGTATCCTAACTTATCTAGTCCAACCAGACATGATCTAACTTACATAATTATTCCTGCTTGTCTTTTGTGTTTCGTCAATCATTGTCTCATATTCATTTACTCATTTCAAGGGTTAATTTCTCAAATGGCCATTTTTGCATTTCAAGTGTTATTTGTTTAAGATTGGGTGTTTAACCATTTCAAAGGATTTTTGTTATATAAGGGAATTTACTCGTTTCAAGGGCAAATTTCTCAAATGGTCATTTTTGCAGATCAAGGGTTATTTGTTAAAGTTCATCAAGTTGTTCATAAGTTGTATTTATTATGTTTGTTATTATTTATTCTTATTCCCCAACCCCTTAACCTAACCTCTTGTAATCTTAGTGTATTTAGTAGGTTCTATCATATGTTCTTATTCCCCAACCCTTTAACCTAACCTTTCAGATGTAGTTTATTGTGTTTTTTGACGTATTTGTTGAATATATTATCCTTTTCCTAACCTTTCAGATGTAGTTTATTGTGTTTTTTGACGTATTTGTTGAATATATTATCCTGTTCCTAACCTTTCAGATGTAGTTTATTGTGTTTTTTGACGCATTTGTTGAATATATTATCCTTTTCCTAACCTTTCAGATGTAGTTTATTGTGTTTTTTGACGTATTTGTTGAATATATTATCCTGTTCCTAACCTTTCAGATGTAGTTTATTGTGTTTTTTGACGTATTTGTTGAATATATTATCCTTTTCCTAACCTTTCAGATGTAGTTTTGTTTCTCCTTTTTGTATATTTTTACCCAAACCCACCATCCCACTTAACCTTCTTTCCTTCTTTTACTTTGTTTCTCCTACTCCTTCTAACCCTCCTTTTCTATCTCTCTCCCTTATTCTCTCTCTTCCTCCCCCTCTCCCTCACTCATTTGCTCAAATGCTCTCTTCTTTCTCAAATTCAAGTCTTAATGCTCCCATTCTCTCACCCTCACTCTCATTCACTTAGTTTTTCTTTTTCTCAATTTCAAGTCTTAGTAGATCTGATTCTTTACTATTGTAATTTTATTATTACTAAGATAAAGAATGAACTTATATGTGAAAACAAAGTACACTAGACTTGAAATTGAGAAAAAGAAAAACTAAGTGAATGAGAGTGAGGGTGAGAGAATGGGAGCATTAAGACTTGAATTTGAGAAAGAAGAGAGCATTTGAGCAAATGAGTGAGAGAGAGGGGGAGGAAGAGAGAGAATAAGGGAGAGAGATAGAAAAGGAGGGTTAGAAGGAGTAGGAGAAACAAAGTAAAAGAAGGAAAGAAGGTTAAGTGGGATGGTGGGTTTGGGTAAAAATATACAAAAAGGAGAAACAAAACTACATCTGAAAGGTTAGGAAAAGGATAATATATTCAACAAATACGTCAAAAAACACAATAAACTACATCTGAAAGGTTAGGTTAAAGGGTTGGGGAATAAGAACATATGATAGAACCTACTAAATACACTAAGATTACAAGAGGTTAGGTTAAGGGGTTGGGGAATAAGAATAAATAATAACAAACATAATAAATACAACTTATGAACAACTTGATGAACTTTAACAAATAACCCTTGATCTGCAAAAATGACCATTTGAGAAATTTGCCCTTGAAACGAGTAAATTCCCTTATATAACAAAAATCCTTTGAAATGGTTAAACACCCAATCTTAAACAAATAACACTTGAAATGCAAAAATGACCATTTGAGAAATTAACCCTTGAAATGAGTAAATGAATATGAGACAATGATTGACGAAACACAAAAGACAAGCAGGAATAATTATGTAAGTTAGATCATGTCTGGTTGGACTAGATAAGTTAGGATACATCAGTTTGGGAATGTAAGATTAAGTTAGGTAAAGCAAGTTAGGTTACATTAGGATAGGTAAGATAAGTTATGTAAGTTAGGTTGTGCAGGTTAAGTTAAGTAAGATAGGTAAAGTAAGGTAAGTCATGTTCGGATAGGTAAAGTTAGGTTATGCAGGTTAAGTTAGGTATGATAGGTAAAGGTAAGGTAAGTTAAGTTAGGATAGGTAAAGTTAGGTTTAGGAACGTTACGTTAACTAAGTAACATTGGGTGGAGAGGATAGGTTATGTAGGATTTGGGCAGTGTAGTTCTGAGAACAGTTTTAGGGTAAAGTGACTAAGAAAATATATTTTAACAGAAGTGCAGGTTTGGTATGAAAAGCTGAACTAGTTACATTTTGGAGAGAAATTTTATGACTGAAGATGTCTTAAAGAATAACATGATGGAAGGAGAGTTTCTTTGATGAACGAAGGTGTCTTAGAGAACAACTTTTTGGTGAACGAAGGGGAATTAGAGATCTCTTTGATGATTCTGAGAATAACTTTGATCAACGAAGATGGATTGGAAAGTTTCTCTAGTAAACGAAGGTGATTTAGAGATTAACTTTTATGATTTAGAGAACAACATTGATGTCTTAGAGATTAACTTTTATGATTTAGAGAACAACATTGATGTCTTAGAGAACAACATTGATGTCTTAGAGAACAACTTTGATGAACAAAGATGTCTTAGAAAGCTTCTCTGATGAACGAAAAGATACTTAGAGAATAACTTTGATGACTGTATTTAACTTTTGATGGCTCTGAGGACAGTTTTGTTGAACGAGGATGTCTCAGAAGGCTTCTTTGAATAACAAAGGTGAGTCTGAGAATAACTTTTTGATGACTCTGAGAATGACTTTGTTGTCTTAGAGAATAGATGTCTCTGAGACAAACCTTTATAACATAGAAATTAACTTTAATGACCAAAAGTGAGTTAGAGAATACCTTTTGATGACTCCGAGAATAACTTTGATGAACAAAGATGTTTTGGAAAGTTTCTCTGAAGAACGAAGGTGACTCCGAGAATAACTTTTGTTAGCTCTTTGAATAACTTTGATGACTTTGAGAATGTCTTTTGAGAACATGAGTAGTATTTTGTTAACTCAGAGAATAACTTTGGTGACTCTGAGAAAATCGGTGATGACTTTGAGAATGACTTCTGAGAACAAGAGTAGTATTTAAATGAGTCTTTGATATAATGAAGAGTAACTTTGATGTCTCGAAGATATCTTGCAGATCAACTTTGATGACCGAGATTAACTTTTGTTGTTTTAGAGATTAATTTTGATAGCTCCGAGAATAACTTTAATGAACGAAGATGTCTTAGAAAATTTCTCTGATGAACGAAAGGTTACTTAGAGAATAACATTTTGATTACTGAGATTAACTTTTGATGACTCTGAGAATAACTTTAAGGATGCGAGTAAATTTTTGAGTGTTTGAGAGTGTCTTTTGATATCTCGAAGAGTTCCCCTTGAAGTCTTAAAGGATGTCTTTGATGTCTCAAAGGATGTCTTTGAGTGCGACTTTGATGTCTTTTAGTAAGTCCTTGATGTCTCGAAGAGTGTCTTTGACTATATTTCTTACTTAACGACATATAATTTTAGTTGGGAACAATGATGAATATGACTATTTTAGCAAAGTGAAAGGCTACTTTAGTTAAGAACAGTGTTGGAAAGAGGCTACACATGACTATTTCAGATGAGAGAAGTGATATTTCAGTTAAGAAATGACAGGGAAACATGATGAAGTAACTATTTTTTATTTGACTGATGAATACTTGTAGTTAAGGAAAAAGACAAAACATGACGAGGGAGACTATTTTTGTGCTCCCCAAAGTATAATGTCAGTTAAGAACAGCGATGAAAGATATCTTTGGTTATTTTTCGTACTTGACAAAACATAATTTTAGTTAGGAACAATGATGATGAATATGACTTTTTCTGTTGATTGATGGATAATTTTAGTTATGAAATGATAATGAAACATGAAGAACACGGTTATTTTTCTGATGACTAGGCAATAAGTTTAGTTATGAACAGCGTTGGAAAGATTCCTTTGACTATTTTTTGGTTGATTGGATAATAAGTTTAGTTGAGAAATGAGGAAAGTGACTATGTTTTAGTTGATTGGCGAAAGATTTTTAGTTAAGAAGTTACAAGAAAGGTTTGTCTTTGTAAATTTGGAACTGAATAAAGTGTAGATTTGTTTAAGAACGGGGTTGGTAGAACTATTAAGTTGACGACGAGAATTACTTTGACATAGTTTTGTAAATAAAACTTGGTGACTAAAATTGTTGAGGGAACTGTATTGCAGTATAATATTATTTGACAAAGAACTAGTTAGTGAATGGAAGAAACAAATTGGTTTAAAGAAACAAAGAACATAAACAAAATTGAGGTTAAGTAGGGGAATGAACACAGTGAACATACGGTGAACACAGAAAACATGTAAGAAAAAGTTGATGAATAGAGTGAACATGCGGGGAATATGAACTTATAGAGAATATGAAGACATGATAAGGAACATAGGGAATACAAGAATGAACACTGAACATGTGAAGAACAAGCTAAGAATTGAAATCAACTATTTTTTTCACATATTATGCTAACACCATATGTCTATATGGTGAGAGATGTAACGAAGATGGACTAAGTCGTACTTTTATTTAAAAATGTCATTTTGGGCTGCAAAAGTTGATTGCGTTACGTTACGTTACGTTACATTGTGTTACAGAGGTCTAAACTGGTATAGGTCAATATTTTATATGGTGAGAGATGTAATGAAGATGGACTAAGTCATACTTTCATTTAAAAACGATATTTGGTCTGTAGAAAGTTGATTTGCGTTACGTTACGTTACGTTACATTGTGTTATAGAGGGTTAAAACTGGTATACCGTAATATTCATATGCTATGAGATGTAATGGAGATATTGTGTTTGGCTAAATGAGTTCACATTTCAATAATGATATTCGGACAACAGCCAGAAAGTTGATCTCTACGTTACTTAATGATGATATAATGCGATGCAATCGTGTGCTAATATTTTATTTGTGTTAGAATGTAAGGGCTATAGGAGTTTGTCTAGACTTGCATACATTTTCAAACGCTATTTATGTAGGCAGTAGAAAGACTGGTTTCCCATTACGCTACATTGACTGTGTTACAAGAACTGAAAAACAGACTTAACCCAGACCTATTTCACTATCGACTCACCGGTCTTATTCTCATCGATTGGTGTTTACATTGGATGATGTAGGTCTTAAGAGAGACAGCCTTGATGGAGAAAGATATGTGAACAGCGGCAGCAGGAGAAAGGAAATGATGTTACTTTCCCCAACTACTAAATGATCTGGAGAGAGAGAGAGAGAGAGAGAGAGAGAGAGAGAGAGAGAGAGATACAGAGAGACAGACAGAGAGAGAGAGACAGAGAGACAGAGAGACAGAGAGACAGAGAGACAGAGAGATAGAGAGGCAGAGCGAGAGAGAGAGAGAACAGCAAATTATGATTTGTTATAATAATAAGATTGAAGACCAGCTTATGACTGGATATTCTTAAAAGAAATGCTATTTCAGCAAAGAATGGTGATACTAAAGCTTAGAACAGAACATCCGGTCTGGGAAGGGGGCAGTGATGGTTCGGCCATGGAGGGGGAGGTAGGGGTAAGGGTAAGTGGGGGTGGACGGGGAGGGGCTAAGGCCGGCCCATTACCTTGTCAATCTCAGTACGTCTCAATCCGCCACGAAGGTGAGACCTTGACAAGATAGCTCCGCACAGCAGTAATGGGTGATTGTAGGACGAAGAGGTGATGGAGATTGAGTAAACATGCATACATTTCAATGATATTTATTTGAGCCAGCGGATGATGTGATCACAGTTAACAAAAATAATTTGTAGGTAGAGATTGCGTCTCCGTGATGATGTGAAATGTTTCTCTCTTTTAGTAAACGCTAACCTCCGGACTTTGAGTTTACTAAGTGAAGTGACGTGTGGTGGACTTTAGAGAGGGAGAGAGAGAGAGAGAGAGAGAGAAAGAGAGACAGAAAGACAGAGAGCCAGAGAGAGAGAGAGAGAGAGAGACTGAGAGACAGAGAGAGAGATTCGATGGACTGAATGAAAGCCTTTCCCCATCTGTCTGCTAGCTAAACCACCAAGAAGAAGTCTTATTATTATTATTATTATTATTATTATTATCGTTGTAAATCGCTTAAGTGATTAATAAAAGAAATAAATTTATATATAATGTGTTTACTTTTCCCTCGTTTATTGCTCTCACCATGTTGATCACGTTACAATATAGCTTAGTCATATTAACAGAAATAATACTAAAAAGGATTTGCACAGAACAATGGTTGATGGTATGGGGGTGGTGGGGAGCTTAGGGGTGGGAGTGATTGATGGTTGGCAGGTGAGGGTCTGTCGTATGTACCTCGCTCCCCTCCTTAACGAATCCACAGTGTATGGGGAATCGTGGCGGGACGAACATCTCCAAGTCGGGTCTTAAGACAACGAAAACCCTTTAAGCCAATGGCTCACTTTTGCAGGAGGCTGGTGCTCTCTCTCTTACCCTCCTCTCCCACTTACGACTTCCTGTAGGGGGAAGCTAATGGACGTCCAGGCGTTCCTCTCAGGTATGTGGGTTCTCCTCTCCCTCCCCCTCCACCCCAAACAACATATCCAATATGTTGGATCCCCTCAACCTCTACTTACTATTATCATCACACAGGATTAAGTCTATGACAAACACACATACATATCTCCTTGTATTTTCTTACGACTTCCCGGAAATTCCCTTTGTGACTAGAGCGACGCGCTGCGACTAGAGCGACGCGGTACACCTGCTCACCCGCCACTCAAGACCGCGTCCGACACGCGCCAAACTTCAGGGAAATTCCACACCCAAACCCTTTGTGACTAGAGCAACGCGCTGCGACTACGACAACGCGCACCACCTGGCATCCAACAACATGATCTCCCCTCGTTCCTGACCACATACCATAACACAGGACGCTCACACGCGTCCGAAACGCGCCAAACCTCCGGGAAAATCCCCCCAAAACCCCTGTGCGACTAGACACCTGCGCACCACCTGCCCAGCTGACTCTAATAGAACCACCTGGGCAGGTGGTGCGCGCGGTCGTAGTCGCACTTTACACTACTGACACACGCTCGTCCTGGAAATCATGACATTCAAGAAGGACATGCACGACCGTAAGAGGGACAATGCAACTAGGACAATAAGGAGCAGGGCAGCGCTCCATCAAGTGACCATGGGTTAAGCGAGTATGGCCAATATGCAACCTCGCCAGAGCTGTTTCCCACCGCCGGTTACGGTGGAAGGGGGACGGCCACGAGGAAACAACATTTAAGAGTACGTAGTTTGTTACCAATAACAGACATGCCAACAAGCCTGCCAATGGGTAAGGACGGAGGAATGGATAACCCAGCAAACACAAATCATCTACACAACGTTCGCCTATCTCTTCCCATAGGTGTGGGAATGATTTGCATTGAGAATGGTGCAGGAGAGCCTTTGAGAAACTTTTACTCAAAAAATCCAAACACAAAGGTTTAATTATAAATTGTTTTTCTACAATTATTTTCTTCCAAATGTAAAACAAATAGTTTTTACATGTTTAAATATAAAATTTATGGTGTTTTTTTGTAAAATTCATTAATAAATTGTGAATGATATATATTGGCTGAGTGAAACCTTTAAAATCCATTTAGTTATAATATGAACAAAAAAAAGTAGTTTTCCAAATTTTCTAAAAATCGCTCTTTTTAACACAATTTGACTCCTTATGCATTCCACTAAACACTAATATCATGTTTAAATATATAATTTATGTATTATTCCCTAAGATAATTTATATAAATTATAAAAGTTGCTGGAAAGTGGTGAGAAAGAATCTGAAAACGTTTTGTTGTCTTATATTGGCGTGTTCTTATTAACTAGAGTGAGTAAGAGTGAGCGAGAGTGGGTAAGAGTGAGTAAGAGTGACTGAAGGTGAGTGAGAGTGCCAGAGAGTGTGTAAGTGTGAGTAAGAGTAAGTATAAGTAAGAGTGACTGAGAGTGAGTAAGAGTGACAGAGTGAGTAAGAGTGAGAGTAAGGGTGACAGAATGAGTAAGAGTGAGAGTAAAGTGATTGAGAGTAAGGGTGAGTATGAGAGTAAGAGTGATTGAGAGTTAGAGTGAGAGTAAGAGTGATTGAGAGTTAGTGAGAGTAAGAGTGATTGAGAGTAAGAGTGATTGAGAGTAAGAATGATTGAGAGTAAGAGTGATTGAGAGTAAGAGTGATTGGGAGTAAGAGTGATTGAGAGTAAGAGTGATTGGGAGTAAGAGTGATTGGGAGTAGGAGTTGGAGTGAGAGTAGGAGTAAGAATGAGAATAAGAGTGATTGAGAGTAAGAGTGAGTAAGAGTAAGAATGAGAGCAAGAGTGATTGAGAGTAAGAGTGATTGAGAGTAAGAATGATTGGGAGTAAGAGTGATTGGGAGTAAGAGTGAGAGTAAGAGTAAGAATGAGAATAAGAGTGATTGAAAGTAAGAGTGATTGGTAGTAAGAGTAAGAGTAAGAATGAGAGTAGGAGTGATTGAGAGTAGGAGTGAATGGGAGTAGGAGTGATTGGGAGTAAGAGTGATTGAGAGTAAGAGTAATTGAGAGTAAGAGTATGAGAGTAAGAGTGAGAGTGAGTATGAATGGGTAAGGGTGACTGAGAGTGAGTAAGAGTGACAGAGTAAGAATGACAGTAAGAGTGATAGAGAGTAAGAGTGACAGAGAGTAAGAGTGACAGAGAGTAAGAGTGACAGAGTAAGAGTGACAGAGAGTAAGAGTGACAGAGAGTAAGAGTGACAGAGAGTAAGAGTGAGTATGAGAGTGAGTTAGGATGACTGAGAGAAAGAGTGAGTAATAGTGCGTAAGAGTGATTGAGAGTTAGAGTGAGAGTAAGAGTGATTGAGAGTTAGTGAGAGTAAGAGTGATTGAGAGTAAGAGTGATTGAGAGTAAGAGTGATTGAGAGTAAGAGTGATTGGGAGTAAGAGTGATTGAGAGTAAGAGTGATTGGGAGTAAGAGTGATTGGGAGTAGGAGTAAGAATGAGAATAAGAGTGATTGAGAGTAAGAGTGAGTAAGAGTAAGAATGAGAGTAAGAGTGATTGAGAGTAAGAGTGATTGAGAGTAAGAGTGATTGAGAGTAAGAGTGATTGGGAGTAAGAGTGAATGGGAGTAAGAGTAAGAGTGAGAGTAAGAGTAAGAATGAGAATAAGAGTGATTGAGAGTAAGAGTGATTGGGATTAAGAGTAAGAATGAGAGTAGGAGTGATTGGGAGTAGGAGTGATTGGGAGTAGGAGTGATTGGGAGTAAGAGTGATTGAGAGTAAGAGTAATTGAGAGTAAGAGTGAGAGAGTGAGTATGAATGGGTAAGGGTGACTGAGAGTGAGTAAGAATGACAGAGTAAGAGTGACAGAGAGTAAGAGTGACAGAGAGTAAGAGTGACAGAGAGTAAGAGTGACAGAGTAAGAGTGACAGAGAGTATGAGTGACAGAGAGTAAGAGTGACAGAGAGTAAGAGTGACAGAGAGTAAGAGTGACAGAGAGTAAGAGTGACAGAGAGTAAGAGTGACAGAGAGTAAGAGTGACAGTGTAAGAGTGACAGAGTAAGAGTGACAGAGTAAGAGTGACAGAGAGTAAGAGTGACAGAGAGTAAGAGTGACAGAGAGTAAGAGTGACAGAGAGTAAGAGTGACAGAGAGTAAGAGTGACAGAGTAAGAGAGTGAGAGTGATTATGAGAGAGTTAAGAGTGTGAGGTGTGTGAGTGTAGCAGGCCAGGGGCCGGATTCAGGAAGGTACTTACGAAGGTTTTTCCTCTTAGCTAAGAGCGAATTCCTTCTTAGCGCCTTCGTGGCGGCTAGGTCCGTATTCAAGTAGGTACCCTAAGTGGAAAAACCTTCGTAAGTTCATTCCGGGATTTAAGTGTGGTTTCGACCACTCGTAGCTTTACGTAAACTGGATATAAGTCATTTTTTCTCTACTACATAACACTGGGATCGATTTATGATATTGGAACATGACCAAAACATTATAGCTGGTGAATCTAGTGAAGAGGAATCCTTCGTGTTAGTTATATATGCATTCTCTGCTTGAAACTTGAAGTAAATATGTGTTTGATGATAGTAGAATTAGTTTTATAATAGCAAGATATTATACCAGTAGTTATTAAGTAAATAAACACTGGTGAACATGAAATATGAGAGAAGGTGATGAGCCCTGCCTGATGGGATCATTTACTATCACCAAATGCCCCTGTTCACCTAGTAGTAAGGGTGTACCTTAGCTATACATACCCATTTCTAATTTATTTAGTTTGGTTTTATTTTGAAATTAAATCTGGGTGAGACATAAAATAAAAATATGCTGCACAAATGATGTTAGGTAAGGAGAAGGGTAAAAATGTCACAAACTTTATTCATTGAATACTTAAAGCTATAATTATGACTATATACTGTAGATTATTAAAAAAGAGAGAGGGAAGTAGGGGTCCAAAACCTCTTCCTGTTATACAATTTGGGTGTGGAACAAGTAATTATCAAAAGAAGGCACCATGCCGGGAAGGCTATGTAGCAGTAAGGCAGTGAGGTGAGGCAGCTACTTATTTGAGAAATGCTTATTTTATTTACCTTATAAGCTGAGGCAACTTATTTTATTTGAGGAATACTCAGCTGATTCCTCTACATTTAGCATGGAACAAATTTGTGTCCAAGACCTCTTCCTGTTACTCAATTTGGCTGTGTGTAACCAAACTAGAAGTGCTCTACAAATCAAGGGACCCAGAATGTGGAATGACCTCCCGAATCATGTCAAAGGCTGTACCTCTCTCAACCAGTTTAAGAGTTAAACCAAGTACTGCCTAATTAACTCCATGTAACCTAACTTACCTCCTAAATGTCAACCCATGTCTTGCTATTTTTTAAACAACGCTGTTCACCAACATGTGCAATTGCTGAGTTATGCTATGCTAACCCCCCTTTTTGTATTTTTTATTCCTTCTTTCAACACAATTTATACCTAATCCCGATTACTAAGTTTTAGTCTGTGTTTTTTCCCCCACACCTTGCCCGAAATGCTATGAGTATTAGTGGCTTTAGGTATTGTATGTACTAGCTCTGTCTATAAATCCAACATTATGTTTGTAAATCAACTGTATGTACTTTTCCTGAATAAAATGTATTTATTATTTATTTTTTAATCAGTAAGTATTAAAAGAAGGCACCAAGCTGGGAAGGCTATGTAGCACCATTGTGTGTAACAATAAACCAAATTTTTTTTAACAAATAATGCACCTGTATGGTAAAACAAATCCTGTCAGCTGTAAAAATATTGATGCAGTTATTTAAATGAAAAATATAATGAAAGAAATATTACTGGTTTATTTTTATCCTATCTTTTTGTACTGTACAGTATATCCAAGGAAGTGAAAAATTGAGACATAATACACAATTTAATGAATGATTAGCATGGATTAGCAGTTCAAAAGAAATATGACTTGTATTACATATCAACATGAGATCTTAATGATCCATGGTCAACATGATTTAATAAGGATAATACAGTACTGTATTTGTAATAATACAAACTATAATTTAAAATCTTTATTACTGATTTTTTTATTAAGAAGATTAGGTATACACAGCAATGTGCTGCTACCCTATTCTATATGGAATATTACACAGTGTAGATAAAAAACTAGCTATAAGTTTATCTAATACTCCCATCTCACAGGATGGTTAGACATACTGTACATGGAATCAATTTAGAAAATACCAGCCTCAATACAAAAAACAAATCAACTCTGACTAAACAACTCTAAGCAATTTTCACAAGAGGTAAGCACTGAATCATGGAAACATTATATTATAATTACTCTTACCAGTTTCTACAAAACTCCTCTCAAACAATGTATTTTTAAACATGTTTAGGTATACACAGCAATGTGCTGCTTCCCTATTCTGTCTAAAGGACCACACAGTGTAGATCAAAAACCAGCTACAAGCTCACCTCACAGGATGGCCAGTCATACATGGAATTAGGAGAGAACAAAATACTTAATGCTGATCTATTAGCCTCCACTGGCAAAATCTGGGTGCAGCACAAGAATATCTTCCAATATTCCTGAGTGTATGAAGTAATTACAGAGCTCAAAATACCTCATACCATTTGGTATGAAGTCACTGATAACAGGACAATCACAGATATAGTGTTGGAGAGTATGTTCTCTCAAGTAGGACTGAAAACAGATGTTTTTTCCACCAAGAGGGCTATAAACCCATGGAACCGCCTACCCGCTGAAGCCGTAAATGCCAAATTCCAGCTAAAAAATATAATTAAGACAATTGGCGGGCCCTTCAACAAGCCGCCGGCTTTCTGTCCTCTTCGAGGTCACTAGATAGTTAGTGGCCCTTGGGTAAATTCAGTAAATATATACAATAATTGTCAGCGCATCTTCCGAGCAACAAGGACAGCTACACAGTATCTCTTAGAATTACGTAGGTAAACAACAAATGTAACATATTTGTTTACTACAATGTCGGTGCTGGCTGTAGAAGTTGAAAAAACATTGTTTTACTTCGAAATATACTAATTTTATAAGAAAATTCGACGTAAATAGGAGGCAGTAGAGCTGCGATAAGCCAGCGCTAAATCTTCAATATGAAGAATGTTGCTGCTCTCTGATTGGCCAAACGAAACACAGTAGTGACCTCTATCGGCACGCAGGTGAACCAACAATTTTTCTTCCTAAGTATACCTTATTGAATAGCACCTAAGCATCTTCTTAGGGCGCACTTAGGAACCTTCGTAGCAAACCCACTTACGAAGAAATACACAGAGCTTCCTGAATCTAGGTCCAGGGAGGCAGGATGTGTGGTCACAGGCGAGGCCTAGGCCTCGTGATCTCTAATGTTGGTTTTTATATATATGTTGGATTTTTTGTCCTGTTTCAAATTATAATTATTTAGCAGGAATGTAATAAGCTATTGCACAGTATTAATGTGACAATAATATATGCATTATTTCCTTGATAATCAAACTTGTTGTTCAAAGATAATATACAATCTTTGAAGGAAACATTTTGAGAGCGCGAGCTGGCAACACTAGGCTGGTGGTGGTGAGAGAGACATATGGTTAGTTGTTCTCAGACCTTCAGTGGTGAAGGGTGTGTCCCAGCTGGCCGCCACCAGCCGCCACCCACCGCCCACCACCAGCCGCCACCCACCGCCCACCACCAGCCGCCACCCACCACCAGCCGCCACCCGCCACCACCCACCACCAGCCGCCACCACCAGCCGCCACCCGCCACCAGCCGCCACCCGCCGCCACCCGCCACCCACCACCAGCCGCCACACACCACCAGCCGCCACCCACGCCACCCGCCACCAGCCGCCACCCGCCACCACCCACCACCAGCCGCCACCCGCCACCACCCACCACCCACCACCAGCCGCCGCCACCCTCCACCTCCACTCACCACCCGCCGCCACCACCCACCACCCGCCGCCACCCGCCACCCACCACCCGCCGCCACCCGCCACCACCCATTACCAGCTGCCACCCGCCACCACCCACCACCAGCCGCCACCCACCACCAGCCGCCACCCGCCACCACCCACCACCAGCCACCCGCTGCCACCCGCCGCCACCCACCGCCACCCACCACCAGCCGCCACCCGCCGCCACCCGCCACCCACCACCAGCCGCCACCCACCACCAGCCGCCACCCGCCACCACCCACCACCAGCCGCCACCCGCCACCACCCACCACCAGCCGCCGCCACCCTCCACCGCCACTCACCACCCGCCGCCACCACCCACCACCCGCCGCCACCCGCCACCCACCACCAGCCGCCACCCGCCACCACTCACCACCAGCCGCCACCCGCCACCACCCACCACCAGCCGCCACCCGCCACCACCCACCACCAGCCGCCACCCGCCACCACCCACCACCAGCCGCCACCCGCCACCACCCGCCACCAGCCACCAGCCACCGCCACCCACCACCGCCACTCACCACCCGCCGCTACCACCCACCACCAGCCGCCACCCGCCACCAGCCACCACCAGCCGCCACCTGCCACCACCCACCACCAGCCGCCACCCGCCGCCACCCGCCACCCACCACCAGCCGCCACCCGCCGCCACCTGCCACCCACCACCCGCCGCCACCCACCACCAGCCGCCACCCGCCACCACCCACCACCAGCCGCCACCTGCCACCACCCACCACCAGCCGCCACCCACCACCACCCGCCACCCGCCACCAAACACCGCCACCCACCACCGCCACTAACCACCCGCCGCCACCTCCCACCACCAGCCGCCACCAGCCACCGCCACCCACCACCGCCACCCACCACCGCCACCCGCCGCCACCACCAGCCGCCGCCGCCGCCACCACCACCACCACCCATCACCGCCGCCGCCACCACCACCCACCACCACCGCCGCCGCCACCACCCATCACCGCCGCCGCCGCCACCACCCACCACAGCCGCCGCCGACACCACCGCCACCACCCACCACAGCCGCCACCACCACCCACCACCACCACCCACCACCGCCGCCACCACCAGCCGCCACAAGCCGCCACCGCCCGCCACCAGCCGCCATCACCACCACCACCACCACCAGCTGCCACCACCACCAGCCGCCACCACCACCACCACCAGCCGCCATCACCGCCACCAGCTGCCACCACCACCACCACCACCACCAGCTGCCACCACCACCAGCCGCCACACACCACCAGCCGCCACCCACGCCACCCGCCACCAGCCGCCACCCGCCACCACCCACCACCAGCCGCCACCCGCCACCACCCACCACCAGCCGCCGCCACCCTCCACCTCCACTCACCA
Source organism: Procambarus clarkii (assembly GCF_040958095.1). NCBI lineage: Eukaryota > Metazoa > Arthropoda > Malacostraca > Decapoda > Cambaridae > Procambarus > Procambarus clarkii. The sequence continues at coordinate 18,681,394 of NC_091203.1, read as the reverse complement.
CCCGCCGCCACCACCCACCACCCGCCGCCACCCGCCACCCACCACCCGCCGCCACCCATTACCAGCTGCCACCCGCCACCACCCACCACCAGCCGCCACCCACCACCAGCCGCCACCCGCCACCACCCACCACCAGCCACCCGCTGCCACCCGCCGCCACCCACCGCCACCCACCACCAGCCGCCACCCGCCGCCACCCGCCACCCACCACCAGCCGCCACCCACCACCAGCCGCCACCCGCCACCACCCACCACCAGCCGCCACCCGCCACCACCCACCACCAGCCGCCGCCACCCTCCACCGCCACTCACCACCCGCCGCCACCACCCACCACCCGCCGCCACCCGCCACCCACCACCAGCCGCCACCCGCCACCACCCACCACCAGCCGCCACCCGCCACCACCCACCACCAGCCGCCACCCGCCACCACCCACCACCAGCCGCCACCCGCCACCACCCGCCACCAGCCACCAGCCACCGCCACCCACCACCGCCACTCACCACCCGCCGCTACCACCCACCACCAGCCGCCACCCGCCACCAGCCACCACCAGCCGCCACCTGCCACCACCCACCACCAGCCGCCACCCGCCACCCACCACCAGCCGCCACCCGCCGCCACCTGCCACCCACCACCAGCCGCCACCCACCACCAGCCGCCACCCGCCACCACCCACCACCAGCCGCCACCTGCCACCACCCACCACCAGCCGCCACCCACCACCACCCGCCACCCGCCACCAAACACCGCCACCCACCACCGCCACTAACCACCCGCCGCCACCTCCCACCACCAGCCGCCACCAGCCACCGCCACCCACCACCGCCACCCACCACCGCCACCCGCCGCCACCACCCACCACCACCACCCACCACCACCAGCCGCCGCCGCCGCCACCACCACCACCACCCATCACCGCCGCCGCCACCACCACCCACCACCACCGCCGCCGCCACCACCCATCACCGCCGCCGCCGCCACCACCCACCACAGCCGCCGCCGACACCACCGCCACCACCCACCACAGCCGCCACCACCACCCACCACCACCACCCACCACCGCCGCCACCACCAGCCGCCACAAGCCGCCACCGCCCGCCACCAGCCGCCATCACCACCACCACCACCACCAGCTGCCACCACCACCAGCCGCCACCACCACCACCACCAGCCGCCATCACCGCCACCAGCTGCCACCACCACCAGCCGACATCACCGCCACCAGCTGCCACCACCACCAGCCGCCACCACCAGCCGCCACCACCGCCACCACCACCTGCCACCAGCCGCCACCACCGCCCGCTATCAGCCGTCACCGCCCGTTGCCACAGTCGCCACCGCAAGCCGCCACCGCCAGCCGCCACCAGCCCCCCCCACCGCCGATCGTCACCACCCACCACAGCCGCCGCCGCCCGCCACCGCCCGCCACCGCCCGCCACCACCCACCACAGCCGCCACCACCCACCACCCGCCGCCACCACCCACCACCACCAGCCGCCGCCGCCACCCACCACCCGCCGCCACCACCACCAGCCGCCGCCGCCACCACCACCAGCCGCCGCCGCCACCACCACCCACCACCACCGCCGCCACCACCCACCACCACCAGCCGCCGCCGCCACCACCACCCACCACCAGCCGCCGCCGCCACCACCACCCACCACCACCGCCGCCACCACCACCCACCACCACCAGCCGCCGCCGCCACCACCACCCACCACCACCGCCGCCACCACCCTCCACCACCAGCCGCCGCCGCCACCACCACCCACCACCGCCAGCCGCCACCACTCATCACAGACGCCGCCACCCGCCACCGCCCGCCACCACCGCCAGACACAGCCGCCAGTGTCCGCCACCGCCGCCACTGTCCGCCACCGCCGCCACTGTCCGCCACCGCCGCCACTGTCCGCCACCGCCGCCACTGTCCGCCACCGCCGCCACTGTCCGCCACCGCCACCACTGTCCGCCCGCCGCCACCACTGTCCGCCCGCCGCCACCACTGTCCGCCCGCCGCCACCACTGTCCGCCCGCCGCCACCACTGTCCGCCCGCCGCCACCACTGTCCGCCCGCCGCCTCCACTGTCCGCTCGCCGCCTCCACTGTCCGCCCGCCGCCTCCACTGTCCGCCCGCCGCCGCCACTATCCGCCACAGCCGCCACTGTCCGCCCGCCGCCACTGTCCGCCCGCCGCCACTGTCCGCCCGCCGCCACTATCCGCCACCACCGCCACTGTCCGCCACTCTCCGCCGTCCAGCCTCCCCTCTCTCCGTTAGTAAATAATTATAATTGTTAGTAAATAATAAAAGAAATATAAATTATTAGATTTTTTTTACCCTTAAATTGGTTTTAATATTTAAATTGAAAATAATAATATAATATAAAATATAATAAAAATAATATAATATAAAATATAATTTAATTTCAAGAAACCTAACTTTAAACACAAAGATGTGAAAATGGTTCAGATTATTGGCTCAAACTTTTCATAAGAGATTCATATTGGTGTATGAATGGATTATGAATGACTCATGTTAGGAGTGTAAAGTTGCCACAACATCTCAAATTAGTGTTAGATACATATGTCTTGGTTATAAGTTTTGGAAACCTATTTAAGTCCACACACAATATCGTATCTGATACGATAAAACAAACGTTTCCAATACTTTCAAATACTTTCCAGATATGTTGTGGCAACCTAAAATTGTTTGCTGGGAACCGAGTAAAATCGGAATACGGAATACCTTTACGAGAGATGGGACAAGAGCGGACAGCTTCCTTGGCGGCAGCATCCGCACGCTCATTTAAAGACACACCAATATGGCTGGGAACCCAACAAAACTCAACTGACTTAAATTTACTGTGAACAAGAAACAGCCAATGCTGGATCTCGACAACTACTGGATGAACCAGATTAAAGGACCCGAGAGCCATGAGGGCACTACGAGAGTCAACAATAACTACAAAGGAAGACTGACAACGAGAAAGCAGGAGATGAAGAGCATAGAGAATAGCATAAAGCTCCGCTGTAAAGATGCTAGTCTCCGGAGGTAAGCGATACATATAAGTGCGATCAGGAAAAACAACAGAGTAGCCAACACCGTCCGCAGACTTAGACCCATCGGTGAAGACAGAAACGGAGCGGGAGTGAGAAGAAAAGTGCTCAAGGAAAAGGCGTTTTAGAACCGTAGGAGGAGTAAAAGCTTTAGTGATACGAGTCAAGGATGTACAAAACCGCGGAAGAGGGACCCTCCACGGGGGCAAAGAAGGAACAACACGAGGAGAAACATTAGAAATACGAACGGAAAGAGAGTCCTGTAGGCGAGATAACCGGACAGAAAGAGGGAGGTGGTGAAGAGGAACAGGAACCGCAGGAGGGGTAAAAGTTAAAGAACGACAGAGGCGAGAGGAAGGATGTTGTAAGGACCGCGCAAGATAGCGAAGACAGTAGCGATCACGGCGGTCTTGGAGAGACAGGAAGCCAGTGTCAACATACAAGCTAAGGACGGGAGTCGAACGAAAGGCACCAGAACTGAGGCGCAACCCAGTATGGTGCAAAGCATCAAGACGGCGAAGAGTAGAAGGAGAAGCAGACGAGTAAGCAGGGCAACCATAATCGAGCTTAGACAGGACGAGAGAGGAATGTAAAGCAAGAGAGTGCGCCTATCTGCCCCCCATGAAGTATGGGACAAGACCCGAAGGAGGGTAAGGGCCTTAGAGCACTCAACACGGAGGTAAGAGATATGGGAAGACCAAGACAAACGAGTGTCAAGGAATAACCCCAAAAGCTTCGCAAAATCTTTGTACTCAAGGGGATGACCATAAAGTGACAAAGAGGGACGAAGAACGACCCGTTTCCGCGTAAAAGTCATGGCACAAGTCTTAGAAGTAGAGAACTTGAAACTATGATCGGTGGCCCAAGACGACACGGCATCAATTGCAAGTTGGAGCCGGCGCTGAAGGAGAGGCGAATCATCACCCTGACAGCAAAGGGTAAGATCTTCGACATAGAGAGCAGAGAAGACACCTGAAGGAAGAGAGGAAAGAAGACCATTGAGGGCAACCAGAAAAAGAGTAGTGCTCAGAACACTACCCGGGGGCACATCTTCGTATTGCTGAAAAGAGGCAAAGAGAGCGGTACCAAGGCGCACCCGAAAGGAACGACGAGAGAGGAAGCTGCGGAGAAAGAGAGGGAGACGACCACGAAGGCCAAAAGAATGAAGTTGAGATAGAATATGATACCGCCAAGTGGTGTCGTAAGCCTTTTCCAGGTCAAAAAGGACGGCAACAACGGAGGTATTGGCAGCAAAAGCCGTACGAATATAGACCTCCAAGTTCACCAGGACATCTGTCGTGCTGCGGCACTTGCAGAAACCAAATTGAGAAGGGGAGAGGAGGTGATGGTGTTCCAGGAACCACATCAGACGAACGTTAACCATACGTTCAAAGAGTTTGCAGACACAACTTGTGAGGGCAATAGGACGAAAGCCCTTAGGGGAAGTACCCAGAGACCCCGGTTTGCGAACAGGGAGGACAACGGCATCGAGCCAGTCCTCATGGATCGACGACGAATCCCAGATCCGATTATACAGACTCAGTAAATACTGAGACGTGCACGGAGGGAGATGGCAAAGCATCTCATAATGAATACCATCGGAGCCCGCCGCCGTAGAACCGCAGAGGGCCAGGGCAGAACGAAGTTCAGAGAGAGAGAAGGGATCATTATAGGGAAGCTGAAGACGAGTGCAGAAATCTAAAGGACGATACTCAAGGTCAGGTTTACGAAGAAGGAAAGATTGGGGAAGATGAAGACCAGAGCTAACAGAAGAAAAGTGGGAACCCAGTACGGGAGCGTCCTGCAACGGGTCCGCCACAAGAGTATCATGGAGGTGAAGGACCGGTGAAACATCGGGAACGAACTTACCCGCTATCTTGCGGATACGCTTCCAGATCTGGGCCAGAGGAGTTTTGGACGTAATTGTTGAGACATAAGATGCCCAACATTTGATAGAGGTTTACAAGTGGGTGAATGGACATAACAAAGGGGATATTAATAGGGTATTAAAAGTATCAACACAAGACAGGACACGAAACAATGGGTATAAATTGGATAAGTTTAGATTTAGGAAAGACTTGGGTAAATACTTGTTCAGTAACAGGGTTGTTGATTTGTGGAACCAATTACCGCGTAACGTGCTGGAGGTGGGGTCCCTCGATTGTTTCAAGCGCGGGTTGGACAAGTATATGAGTGGGATTGAGTGGTTATAAATAGGAGCTGCCTCGTATGGGCCAATAGGCCTTCTGCAGTTGCCTTTGTTCTTATGTTCTTAACATTCACGTTTAGCCGTACGGATGGCCCTATGGGTGTTACGGCCCTCTCGGGACGCAACGGGGTTCTTACTCTGATGTTGTTAGAGGAAGTTATATCCGACCCCAAGCCAGTAGTGGCTTTCAAGGGATGTGATCCGTGACGCAAGAAACTTAAAGGGGGAAGGGAAAGAAAGTTAAGAACTTAAGATTATAATTGTTCCCATCACCAAATAAATAATATATAAAAGTGCACAGGGGGAGGGTTATTAACACTGTACAAGGGGAAAATACACAATTGTCTTCTGCTGAAGACTCTGGAGCAAGACTCTCGGTGCTGAGTCCTCGGTGCTTCTTCGTGGCCTCACAACGAATTCTTCTGAGAAGTTGAGCCTACCCTGGCCACAGGTCAGCCAAAACACAGGTCCACTGGGGGCACCGCCGTGGAGGCCGTCAACCATAAATCCAGCCGGTCTGCTGGCAGGTTCCGGACCCGCAACGCTGGTCAGGCCACTCCACGAACGATATTAGGGTAACGCCTTAGACAGGAGCCTCGTGTGATACCACAAATCACTCTCCTGTCCTCAGTACCCCAGTGGATAATCGTCTCCAGCAGTCGGTCCCGGGTAATCCTTCTACTGCCACTCCACTGGCAGGGTAACACCACAGTGTTCTTCTGGGGGACGACTTCACAGCTGCTGCAGCAAAGCACACGGTATGGAGACGGCTGCCTCGGGTAGACTGACTCCACTTCCATCACAGCAGTCCCAGGTCGACTCTGTAAGCAGACACGTCATCAATAACTGGGACACACTAAGGCACCTCACTTACAGGCTCAGACACAAACGCCCGACATATCCACTCCATAGATGGCGTTGTAGTCTGAGCACCACCTCACCAGAGGTCAGCGGCGGCTGTGTTGTGAGCTGAACCGGACTGGAAACTGGCCCTTGAGGCTGGTACACCTTGTCCTCACCAGGTGTCGTCGTCCTTTGGTGGGGGTTTCGGGAGCTGACCCACAGATGGCGCGGTCGTCACTGCTCCGTGCTCGGACACTGGATCCGGGTTCGTAACAATGGGCCACCGCACTCGCTTTCCGAAAGAAAAGAAAAGAATCGGTCGTCTGCCAACGGCGGTGCCTCTTCCAGGCTGCGCGCTTACAGCGGACAGCCCGAGCACAGTCCGCATTCTACCAGGGAACGCACTTCCGTGGACCCCGAGAGGAAGAGCGAGGAATAGAGCGGAGGGTAGCGTTGAAGACAGTGTCATGAAAAAGGAGGAGAGCGTGAGAGAGAGGTAGAAGGGAGAGGTCAGAGAGAGCAACACTGAGGGTAAATAGGGTCCAGTCCGCCTTAGCAAACTGCCACCTAGGGAAAGAGAGGGAAGGGCGAAAAGAGAAAAAGGAAACAAGGATGGGGAAATGATCACTTCCATGGAGGTCATCAAGAACCTGCCACGTGAAATCTAAGTAAAAAGAAAAAGAGCAGAGAGAAAGATCAAGACAAGAAAGGGTGTGAGTCCGAGAGTCCAAATGAGTGGGCTCACCAGAATTCAGAAGAGACAGGGAAGAAGAGAGGAGAAACGGCTGAAGAAGGCGACCCTGGGTATTCGTCAGAACGTCACCCCAAAGAGAATGACGACAATTGAAGTCACCCAGCAGGAGCACAGGCTCCGGTAAGGAGTCTAGGTGTTTCAAATCAGGAAGAGAAAGCGGGACACTCGGTGGGAGATAAATGAAACAAACTGTGTACCATTTCCCCACAAAGATACGAGCAGCAGAACAATGGAGAGGTGAAGGAAAAAGTAAAGGAACAAAGGGAACATCAGCACGAATCAAGAGAGCAGAAGAATTAGAAGCCCCAGCAACGGCTGGGGAGGAGGGGGAGAGAAAGGAATAGCCACGAAAACGACCAGGACGAGCACCAAGCATCGGTTCCTGGAGACAGACACAAAGGGGCGAAAACCGCGAAATCAGAAGTTGGAGTTCGAGGAAATTGGCGTAATAACCTCGAACGTTCCATTGAAGAATGGACAACGACGAGAAGAGAAAAGACAAAAACAGAGAACAAGGAAGAAACAAAGGCGAAAGAGCAACAGAGCACGTTAAAGAATATCAGGGTCGGGATCAGGGTCAGCAAAGTCAGGGTTAAGGGGCATGGGTAAACTGAGCAAAGACGGAGGGAAGGAAACGGGAGAACAGATCAGAGGTGGACGGGCAGGGTCCGGAGGAGGAGGAGGAAGAAGAGGAGGAGACAACGGAGAGGAGCAGTCAAGGACAGCAGCAGGAAGAGGGGGGGTAGAAAGAGGGGAGCGAACCTCAGCAAGGGCAGCAACCGAGAGGGAAGCTGGGGCTAAAGAATCCTCCACAGCAGGAACAGGGGGTGCAACCACCGAAATGGGAGGGGAAGGAGCGAGAGAGGCAGAAGTAGGGGCCGAGGAAGAAAGCGAAACCTTCTTACCCGCCGGGGAGGAGGAAGGAGAGGAGCCAGGCTTACGCTTCTGACTTAAAGAGACTGGTGTCCCAGCAACCACGTACAGGGCAACGGATTCTAGCGTCTCAGCAGGAGAAGCCTAACGAGAGCACACTTGACGGCCGTTTGGAGAGCGATGGACATCAGCCCGCACCGACAGGCGGCGGAGAGTCAAGAGACGGAGGGGAAGGATGGGAAGGAGGAACGGAGGGAGACGAGGAAAAAGACACAGGAGACACGACAGAAAGGGTAGAAAGAAGGGGAACCCCAGACAGAAGACCAGGAGGTGGGTCCTTCGGGAGAGAACCCAAAGGAACAGAGGAGGGGGCAGTGGGCGTATCAGGGGTCCAAGGCCCGGAAACGGTTGAGAGTCTGAGGAAGGCGGGAAGGACGAGGAGAGGAAGAGCGCAACACAAGAGCATAAGAGATATTAGCATAAGGCGGGAGCCGGCGAACCTGGCGTCTCGCCTCAGGAAAAGATAAACGCTCCCGGTGCTTCAAGGTGAGGACGGCTGCCTCAAGCTTGTAATGGACACACGCACGGGAGAAGGTAGGATGGGCCTCACTGCAGTTGAGGCAACGAGCCTGGGGAGAAGTGCACTCCGACTTAGAGTGGCCTTCACCACCATACAAAGGACAGAGAGACAGTCCCAGAGCAGCGGAGGGCACCATGCCCAAACCTCCAGCACTTGTTACAGAGCCGAGGAGAAGGAATGTACTCCTGGACAGAGCACCTGGCACCAGCAAGAATGACAGAGGGTGGAAGGGTCCTACCATCAAAGAAAATCTTCACAACCCGGAGGGGTTGACGGCGACTACCACGAGGGGGACGAGAAAACGTGTCCACCTGGAGAATAGAATGGCCCTGGGCAGCAAGGATATGTGGAATATCTTCGTGGCAGTCGCGCAGGTCCCGAACACCGGTCACAACATGGGGCAGGAGCAGAATAGTGCCAACACTGGCATTCAACTGAGCGTTCTTCGAGACCCGAACTGGGGTCTCGCCAAGGCAGGATAAGGCAGCCAAGCGGGAAGCAGCATCCTGAGAAGGAGCAGCCAAGACGTGTACCAAGACGAGTAGGGTTGAAAGTATTGGAGGCATCCACGTTATCAACGAGATGTCGATGGAGTGAGAAATCGTCAGAAGGCGCAGAATCAAGAGGGAGGAGATGAAAGTATTTGGCCCACGAAGCGGGACCAAACAAGGCTTGATAGGCATCAGAACGGGAAGGAATCGAGCGAGGGAGGCCGTGACGAGGACGGCGATGAGAACCCCCAGAGAGAGGGGTTAAAAGGCGCAGTAGTTACAACTAGAGAAGGAGCCGCGCCAGGGGACGAGGTAGTCACCACTGGGGGCTTGGGGCTCGACTCAACCACAGAGGAGGGGGGGGAGCCAGGGGAAAGAGTCAGAGAGGCCAAATGAGGAGCAAGGTCGGGGCCCAATGCAGCGGAGGCTACAGAGCCCGGTCTTCCAACACGGACTGACTCGGGGGCTTGGTCGCCCACCACACGAGCCTGAGAAGGTAAAGCAGAAACAGCCGAAACAGGTGTCATCATCATTACGAAAAAGAAAATTCATTCACGAATGTGCCCCCACACCCACCATGGAGCCACAATTAGAGGCAGGACACCCAACAAGAAGCTATCGCCGATCTGGCCGGGGCCTCCTAGGGGTGCGTCGTGAGTATACGCCCCACAAACGCCACCTTAAGAAACCGACAGTCCGTCGAGATCGGGTTCAGTGACTAAAGGGGGGATTGACAATAAAAGTTTCCCCTCGCTCTCTTCGTCGGGTACTACAGTTCTACGGGTGCAAGAGTATGCCTCCCCAAGCACCCGGGCATCAAAATAGAAGAAGTCCATGGAAGAACCAGAACAAGCAAAAGGTCGGCAGGAAACGGCAAGTAAGTAAGTAATTATCAAAAGAAGGCACCAAACCGGGAAGGCTATGTAGCACCATCAAATACGCAAAATAATCAGAGGGCGCTAAATATCACCAAGGATGCCAATACGAGAACAAAAACGCATAAGGCGAACGATATCAAAAGTATCCGAGTCACCAAGAATTCTATCGAGGGACAGGTGACCGCGAGGGGCAGTCGGAAAGCAAGACACACGCTCGTCCTGGAAGTCAGGACATTCAAGAAGGACATGCACGACCGTAAGAGGGACAATGCAACTAGGACAATAAGGAGCAGGGCGGCGCTCCATCAAGTGACCATGGGTTAAGCGAGTATGGCCAATACGCAACCTCGCCAGAGCTGTTTCCCACCGCCGGTTACGGTGGAAGGAGGACGGCCACGAGGAAACACAACATTTAAGAGTACGTAACTTGTTACCAGGAACAGACAACCAAGAAGCCTGCCAACGGGTAAGGACTGAGGAATGGATAACCGGGTAAAAGTCGGAATACGGAATGCCTTTACGAGAGATGGGACAAGAGCGGACAGCTTCCTTAGCGGCAGCATCTGCACGCTCATGTAAAGACACACCAATATGGCTGGGAACCCAACAAAACTCAACCGACTTAAATTTACTGTGAACGAGAAACAGCCAATGCTGGATCTCGACAACTACTGGATGAACCGGATTAAAGGACCCGAGAGCCATGAGGGCACTACGAGAGTCAACAACAACCACAAAGGAAGACTGACAACGAGAAAGCAGGAGACGAAGAGCATAGAGAATAGCATAAAGTTCCGCTGTAAAGATGCTAGTCTCCGGAGGCAAGCGACACATATAAGTGCGATCAGGAAAAACAACAGAGTAGCCAACACCGTCCGCTGACTTAGACCCATCGGTGAAGACAGAAACGGAGCGGGAGTGAGAAGAAAAGTGCTCTAGGAAAAGGCGTTTTAGAACCGTAGGAGGGGTAAAAGCTTTAGTGATACGGGTCAAGGAAGTACAAAACCGCGGAAGAGGGACCCTCCACGGGGGCAAAGAAGGAACAACACGAGGAGAAACATCAGAAATACGAACGGAGAGAGAATCCTGTAGGCGAGATAACCGGACAGAAAGAGGGAGGTGGTGAAGAGGAACAGGAACCGCAGGAGGGGTAAAAGTTAAAGCACGACAGAGGCGAGAGGAAGGATGTTGCAAGGACCGCGCAAGATAGCGAAGACAGTAGCGATCACGGCGGTCCTGGAGAGACAAGAAGCCAGTGTCAACATACAAGCTAAGGATGGGAGTCGAACGAAAGGCACCAGAACTGAGGCGCAACCCAGTATGGTGCAAAGCATCAAGACGGCGAAGAGTAGAAGGAGAAGCAGACGAGTAAGCAGGGCAACCATAATCGAGCTTAGACAGGACGAGAGAGGAATGTAAAGCAAGGAGAGTGCGCCTATCTGCCCCCCAAGAAGTATGGGACAAGACCCGAAGGAGGGTAAGGGCCTTAGAGCACTCAACACGGAGGTAAGAGATATGGGGAGACCAAGACAAATGAGTGTCAAGGAATAACCCCAAAAGCTTCGCGGAATCTTTGTATTCAAGGGGATGACCATAAAGTGACAAAGAGGGACGAAGAACAACCCGTTTCCGCATAAAAGTCATGGCACAAGTCTTAGAAGTAGAGAACTTGAAGCCATGACCTGTGGCCCAAGATGACACGGCATCAATTGCAAGTTGAAGCCGGCGTTGAAGGAGAGGCGAATCATCACCCTGACAACAAAGGGTAAGATCATCGACATAGAGAGCGGAGAAGACACCAGAAGGAAGAGAGGAAAGAAGACCATTGAGGGCAACCAGAAAAAGAGTAGTGCTCAGAACACTACCCTGGGGCACACCTTCGTATTGCTGAAAAGAGGGAGAGAGAGCGGTACCAAGGCGCACCCGAAAGGAACGACGAGAGAGGAAGCTGCGGAGAAAGACAGGGAGATGACCACGAAAGCCAAAAGAATGAAGTTGAGATAGGATATGATATCGCCAAGTGGTGTCGTAAGCCTTTTCTAGGTCAAAAAGGACGGCAACAACGGAGGTCTTCGCAGCAAAAGCAGTACGAATATATACCTCCAAGTTCACCAGGACATCTGTCGTGCTGCGGCACTTGCGGAAACCAAATTGAGAAGAGGAGAGGAGGTGATGGTGTTCCAGGAACCACATCAGACGAACGTTAACCATACGTTCAAAGAGTTTGCAGACACAACTTGTGAGAGCAATAGGGCGAAAGTCCTTAGGGAAGTACCCAGAGACCCCGGTTTGCGAACAGGGAGGACAATGGCATCGAGCCAGTCCTCAGGGACTGACGACGACTCCCAGATCCGATTATACAGACTCAGTAAATACTGAGACGTGCTCGGAGGGAGATGGCGAAGCATCTCATAATGAATACCATCGGAGCCCGCCGCCGTAGAACCGCAGAGGGCCAGGGCAGAACGAAGTTCAGAGAGAGAGAAGGGATCATTATAGGGAAGCTGAAGATGAGTGCAGAAATCTAAGGGACGAGACTCAAGGACAGGTTTACGAAGAAGGAAAGATTGGGGAAGATGAAGACCAGAGCTAACAGAAGAAAAGTGGGAACCCAGTTCGGAAGCGACCTGCAACGGGTCCGCCACAAGAGTATCACGGAGGTGAAGGACCGGTGAAACATCGGGAACGAACTTACCCGCTATCTTGCGGATACGCTTCCAGATCTGGGCCAGAGGGTTCTCGGACGTAATTGTTGAGACATAAGATGCCCAACATTTACGTTTAGCCGTACGGATGGCCCTACGAGCCACCGCACTCGCTTTCCGAAAGAAAAGAAATGAATCGGTCGTCTGCCTACGGGGGTGCCTCTTCCAGGCTGCACGCTTACAGCGGACAGCCCGAGCACAGTCCGCATTCCACCAGGGAACGCACTTCCGTGGACCCCGAGAGGAAGGGCGAGGAATAGAGCGGAGGGCAGCGTTGAAAACAGTGTCATGAAAAAGGAGGAGAGCGCGAGAGAGAGGCAGAAGGGAGAGGTCAGAGAGAGCAGCACTGAGGGTAAATAGGGTCCAGTCTGCCTTAGCAAACTGCCACCTAGGGAAAGAGAGGGAAGGGCGAAAAGAGAAAAAGGAAACAAGGATGGGGAAATGATCACTTCCATGGAGGTCATCAAGAACCTGCCACGTGAAATCTAAGTATAGAGAAGAAGAGCAGAGAGAAAGATCAAGACAAGAAAGGGTGCGAGTCCGAGAGTCCAAATGAGTGGGCTCACCAGAATTCAGAAGAGACAGGGAAGAAGAGAGGAGAAACGGCTCAAGGAGGCGACCCCGGGTATTCGTCAGAACGTCACCCCAAAGAGAATGACGACAATTGAAGTCACCCAGCAGGAGCACAGGCTCCGGCAAGGAGTCTAGGAGGTGTTTCAAATCAGGAAGAGAGAGCGGGACACTCGGGGGTAGATAAATGGAACAAACTGTGTACCATTTCCCCACAAAGATACGAGCAGCAGAACAATGGAGAGGCGAAGGAAAAAGTAAAGGAACAAAGGGAACATCAGCCCGAATCAAGAGAGCAGAAGAATTAGAAGCCCCAGCAATGGCTGGGGGGGGGGAGAGAAAGGAATAGCCACGAAAACGACCAGGACGAGCACCAAGCATTGGCTCCTGGAGACAGACACAAAGGGGCGAAAACCGCGAAATCAGAAATTGGAGTTCGAGGAAATTGGCGTAATAACCTCGAACGTTCCATTGAAGAATGGACAACGACGAGAAGAGAAAGGACAAAAACAGAGAACAAGGAAGAAACAAAGGCGAAAGAGCAACAGAGCACGTTAAAGAATATCAGGGTCGGGATTAGGGTCAGCAAAGTCAGGGTTAGGGGGCATGGGTAAACTGAGCAAAGACGGAGGGAAGGAAACGGGAGAACAGATCAGAGGTGGGCGGGCAGGGTCCGGAGGAGGAGGAGGAAGAGGAGGAGACAACGGAGAGGAGCAGTCAAGGACAGCAGCAGGAAGAGGGGGAGTAGAAAGAGGGGAGCGCACCCCAGCAAGAGCAGCAACCGAAAGGGAAGCAGGGGCCAAAGAAATCTCCATAGCAGGAACAGGGGGCGCAAGCACTGAAACGGGAGGGGAAGGAGCAACAGAGCCAGGAGGAGGAGCTGAGGAAGAAAGCGAAGCCTTCTTACCCGCCGGGGAAGAGGAAGGAGAGGAGCAAGGCTTACGCTTCTGACTTAAAGAGACTGGTGTCTCAGCAACTACGTACCGGGCAACGGATTCCAGTGTCTCAACAGGAGAAGCCGAACGAGAGCACACACGACGGCCGTTTAGGAGAGCGATGGACATCCGCCCGCACCGACAGGCGATGGGGAGAGCCGATAGATGGAGGTAGAGGATGGGAAGGAGGATCGGAGGGGGACGAGGAAGAAGACACAGAAGACACGACAGACCGGGTAGAAGGAAGGGGAACCCCAGACAGAGGACCAGGAGGAGGATCCTTCGGGAGAGAACCCAAAGGAACAGAGGAGGGGGTAGTGGGCGCATCAGGGTCCAAGGCCCGGAAACGATTGTGAGTCTGAGGAAGGCGGGAAGGACGAGGAGAGGAAGAGCGCAACACGCGAGCATAAGAGATATTAGCATAAGGCGGGAGCCGGCGAACCTGGCGCCTCGCCTCAGGAAAAGATAATCGCTCCAGGTGCTTCAGGTTGAGGACGGCTGCCTCAAGCTTGTAATGGACACACGCACGGGAGAAGGTAGGATGGGCCTCACCGCAGTTGAGGCAACGAGCCTGGGGAGAAGTGCACTCCGACTTAGAGTGGCCTTCGCCACCATACAAAGGACAGAGAGAGACAGTCCCGGAGCAGCGGAGGGCACCATGCCCAAACCTCCAGCACTTGTTGCAGAGCTGAGGAGAAGGAATGTACTCCTGGACAGAGCACCTGGCACCAGCAAGAATGACAGAGGGTGGAAGGGTCCTACCATCAAAGGTAATCTTCACAACCCGGAGGGGTTGACGGCGACTACCACGAGGGGGACGAGTAAACGTGTCCACCTGGAGAATAGAATGGCCCTGGGCAGCGAGGATATGTCGAATATCGTCGTGGCAGTCGCGCAGGTCCCGAACACCAGTCGCAACATGGGGCAGGAGCAAAATAGTGCCAACACTGGCATTCAACTGAGCGTTCTTCGAGACCCGAACGGGGGTCTCGCCAAGGCAGGATAGGGCAGCCAAGCGGGAAGCAGCATCCTGAGAAGGAGCAGCAACGACACGTGTACCGAGACGAATGGGGTTGAAAGTAATGGAAGCATCCACGGAATCAATGAGATGTCGATGGAGGGAGAAATCGTCAGGAGGCGCAGAATCAAGAGGGAGGAGATAAAAATATTTGGCCCACGAAGCGGGACCAAACAAGGCTTGATAGGTAGCAGAACTGGAAGGAATCGAGCGAGGGCGGCCGTGACGAGGACGGCGGTGAGAACCCCCAGAGAGAGGGGTTAAAAGGCGCAGTAGTTACAACTAGAGAAGGAGCCGCGCCAGGGGACGAGGTAGTCACCACTGGGGGCTTGGGGCTCGACCCAACCACAGAGGAGGGAGGGGGGCCAGGGGAAGGAGTCAGAGAGGCCAAAGGAGGAGCAAGGTCGGGGCCCAATGCAGACCGGGCTACAGAGCCCGGTCTTCCAATACGGACCGACTCGGGGGCTTGGTCGCCAACCCCACGAGCCTGAGAAGGTAAGCCAGAAGCAGCCGAAACGGGTTATCTTGACGAAAAGAAGAATTCACTCACGAATGTGCCCCCACACCCACCATGGAGCCACAATTAGAGGCAGGACACCCAACAAGAAGCTATCGCCTATCTTGTCGGGGCCTCCTAGGGGTGCGTCGCGAGTATACGCCCCACAAACGCCACCTTAAGAAACCGACAGTCCGTCGAGATCGGGTTCAGTGACAAAAGGGGGATTGACAATAAAAGGTTCCCCTCGCTCTCGACGTCGGGTACTACAGTTCTACGGGTGCAAGAGTATGCCTCCTCAAGCACCCGGGCGTCAAAATAGAAGAAGTCCAAGGGAAGAACCAGAACGAGCAAAAGGTCGGCAGGAAACGGCAAGCAGATAGGAGAAGAGGGGGGAGAAAAACGAAACGGAAGGAAAAGGAAAAGATGCCCAGCAGAATTGGAGAGGACGGCAGCAGGAGCACAAGGCTAGAAAAGGACAGAGGACTGTCCCAAGGAGCATCATACTCCGGCAGCCGCCCACGAAGCCCCCACACGGCGACAACGAGCTGAGCAGGGAGGGGGCAGGAAACGGCAAGCAGATAGGAGAAGAGGGGGGAGAAAAACGAAACGGAAGGAAAAGGAAAAGATGCCCAGCAGAATTGGAGAGGACGGCAGCAGGAGCACAAGGCTAGAAAAGGACAGAACTTGCCCAAGGAGCATCACACTCTGGCAGCCGCCCACTAAGCCCCCACACGGCAACAACGAGTCGAGTGGGGAGGGGGTAATTGCCGATAAGCACTTGGGACATTAAATCTTCCCGGCAGAGACACGGTGCTGGTCCAGTGAGCGAGAACAAGTCTGCCAGTGGCAGTTTTTTGCATTGACTGTGTTCATGCTGTTCTAGTGTGATCCTAGTAGAGGTCCAGGCCAAAAATGATGGTTGTCCTGTGGGTATGAGCAGGCAGTGATGGTTTCTTCATTATTATACAAGCAAGCTCTCTAGTACAGAAGTAAGTAATTATCAAAAGAAGGCACCAAACCGGGAAGGCTATGTAGCACCATCAAATACGCAAAATAATCAGAGGGCGCTAAATATCACCAAGGATGCCAATACGAGAACAAAAACGCATAAGGCGAACGATATCAAAAGTATCCGAGTCACCAAGAATTCTATCGAGGGATAGGTGACCGCGAGGGGCGGTCGGAAAGCAAGACACACGCTCGTCCTGGAAGTCAGGACATTCAAGAAGGACATGCACGACCGTAAGAGGGACAATGCAACTAGGACAATAAGGAGCAGGGCGGCGCTCCATCAAGTGACCATGGGTTAAGCGAGTATGGCCAATACGCAACCTCGCTAGAGCTGTTTCCCACCGCCGGTTACGGTGGAAGGAGGACGGCCACGAGGAAACACAACATTTAAGAGTACGTAGCTTGTTACCAGTAACAGACAACCAAGAAGCCTGCCAACGGGTAAGGACTGAGGAATGGATAACCGGGTAAAAGTCGGAATACGGAATGCCTTTACGAGAGATGGGACAAGAGCGGACAGCTTCCTTAGCGGCAGCATCCGCACGCTCATTTAAAGACACGCCAATATGGCTGGGAACCCAACAAAACTCAACCGACTTAAATTTACTGTGAACGAGAAACAGCCAATGCTGGATCTCGACAACTACCGGATGAACTGGATTAAAGCACCCGAGAGCCATGAGGGCACTACGAGAGTCAACAACAACCACAAAGGAAGACTGACAACGAGAAAGCAGGAGACGAAGAGCATAGAGAATAGCATAAAGTTCCGCTGTAAAGATGCTAGTCTCCGGAGGCAAGCGACACATATAAGTGCGATCAGGAAAAACAACAGAGTAGCCAACACCGTCCGCTGACTTAGACCCATCGGTGAAGACAGAAACGGAGCGGGAGTGAGAAGAAAAGTGCTCGAGGAAAAGGCGTTTTAGAACTGTAGGAGGGGTAAAAGCTTTAGTGATACGAGTCAAGGATGTACAAAACCGCGGAAGAGGGACCCTCCACGGGGGCAAAGAAGGAACAACACGAGGAGAAACATCAGAAATACGAACGGAAAGAGAATCCTGCAGGCGAGATAACCGGACAGAAAGAGGGAGGTGGTGAAGAGGAACAGGAACCGCAGGAGGGGTAAAAGTTAAAGCACGACAGAGACGAGAGGAAGGATGTTGCAAGGACCGCGCAAGATAGCGAAGACAGTAGCGATCACGGCGGTCCTGGAGAGACAGGAAGCCAGTGTCAACATACAAGCTAAGGACGGGAGTCGAACGAAAGGCACCAGAACTGAGGCGCAACCCAGCATGGTGCAAAGCATCAAGACGGCGAAGAGTAGAAGGAGAAGCAGACGAGTAAGCAGGGCAACCATAATCGAGCTTAGACAGGACGAGAGAGGAATGTAAAGCAAGGAGAGTGCGCCTATCTGCCCCCCAAGAAGTATGGGACAAGACCCGAAGGAGGGTAAGGGACTTAGAGCACTCAACACGGAGGTAAGAGATATGGGGAGACCAAGACAAACGAGTGTCAAGGAATAACCCCAAAAGCTTCGCGGAATCTTTGTATTCAAGGGGATGACCATAAAGTGACAAAGAGGGACGAAGAACAACCCGTTTCCGCGTAAAAGTCATGGCACAAGTCTTAGAAGTAGAGAACTTGAAGCCATGACCTGTGGCCCAAGACGACACGGCATCAATCGCAAGTTGAAGCCGGCGTTGAAGGAGAGGCGAATCATCACCCTGACAACAAAGGGTAAGATCATCGACATAGAGAGCGGAGAAGACACCAGAAGGAAGAGAGGAAAGAAGACCATTGAGGGCAACCAGAAAAAGAGTAGTGCTCAGAACACTACCCTGGGGCACACCTTCGTATTGCTGAAAAGAGGGAGAGAGAGCGGTACCAAGGCGCACCCGAAAGGAACGACGAGAGAGGAAGCTGCGGAGAAAGAGAGGGAGATGACCACGAAGGCCAAAAGAATGAAGTTGAGATAGGATATGATAACGCCAAGTGGTGTCGTAAGCCTTTTCTAGGTCAAAAAGGACGGCAACAACGGAGGTCTTCGCAGCAAAAGCAGTACGTATATAGACCTCCAAGTTCACCAGGACATCTGTCGTGCTGCGGCACTTGCGGAAACCAAATTGAGAAGGGGAGAGGAGGTGATGGTGTTCCAGGAACCACATCAGACGAACGTTAACCATACGTTCAAAGAGTTTGCAGACACAACTTGTGAGAGCAATAGGGCGAAAGTCCTTAGGGGAAGTACCCAGAGACCCCGGTTTGCGAACAGCGAGGACAACGGCATCGAGCCAGTCCTCAGGGACTGACGACGACTCCCAGATCCGATTATACAGACTCAGTAAATACTGAGACGTGCTCGGAGGGAGATGGCGAAGCATCTCATAATGAATACCATCGGAGCCCGCCGCCGTAGAACCGCAGAGGGCCAGGGCAGAACGAAGTTCAGAGAGAGAGAAGGGATCATTATAGGGAAGCTGAAGATGAGTGCAGAAATCTAAAGGACGAGACTCAAGGACAGGTTTACGAAGAAGGAAAGATTGGGGAAGATGAAGACCAGAGCTAACAGAAGAAAAGTGGGAACCCAGTTCGGAAGCGACCTGCAACGGGTCCGCCACAAGAGTATCATGGAGGTGAAGGACCGGTGAAACATCGGGAACGAACTTACCCGCTATCTTGCGGATACGCTTCCAGATCTGGGCCAGAGGGGTTTCGGACGTAATTGTCGAGACATAAGATGCCCAACATTCACGTTTAGCCGTACGGATGGCCCTACGGGCCACCGCACTCGCTTTCCGAAAGAAAAGAAAAGAATCGGTCGTCTGCCTACGGCGGTGCTTCTTCCAGGCTGCACGCTTACAGCGGACAGCCCGAGCACAGTCCGCATTCCACCAGGGAACGCACTTCCGTGGACCCCGAGAGGAAGAGCGAGGAATAGAGCGGAGGGCAGCGTCGAAGACAGTGTCATGAAAAAGGAGGAGAGCGCGAGAGAGGGGCAGAAGGGAGAGGTCAGAGAGAGTAGCACTGAGGGAAAATAGGGTCCAGTCCGCCTTAGCAAACTGCCACCTAGGGAAAGAGAGGGAAGGGCGAAAAGAGAAAAAGGAAACAAGGATGGGGAAATGATCACTTCCATGGAGGTCATCAAGAACCTGCCATGTGAAATCTAAGTAAAGAGAAGAAGAGCAGAGAGAAAGATCAAGACAAGAAAGGGTACGAGTTCGAGAGTCCAAATGAGTGGGCTCACCAGAATTCAGAAGAGACAGGGAAGAAGAGAGGAGAAACGGCTCAAGGAGGCGACCCCGGGTATTCGTCAGAACGTCACCCCAAAGAGAATGACGACAATTGAAGTCACCCAGCAGGAGCACAGGCTCCGGCAAGGAGTCTAGGAGGTGTTTCAAATCAGGAAGAGAGAGCGGGACACTCGGGGGGAGATAAATGGAACAAACTGTGTACCATTTCCCCACAAAGATACGAGCAGCAGAACAATGGAGAGGCGAAGGAAAAAGTAAAGGAACAAAGGGAACATCAGCCCGAATCAAGAGAGCAGAAGAATTAGAAGCCCCAGCAATGGCTGGGGGGGGGAGAGAAAGGAATAGCCACGAAAACGACCAGGACGAGCACCAAGCATCGGCTCCTGGAGACAGACACAAAGGGGCGAAAACCGCGAAACCAGAAGTTGGAGTTCGAGGAAATTGGCGTAATAACCTCGAACGTTCCATTGAAGAATGGACAACGACGAGAAGAGAAAGGACAAAAACAGAGAACAAGGAAGAAACAAAGGCGAAAGACCAACAGAGCACGTTAAAGAATATCAGGGTCGGGATCAGGGTCAGCAAAGTCAGGGTTAGGGGGCATGGGTAAACTGAGCAAAGACGGAGGGAAGGAAACGGGAGAACAGATCAGAGGTGGGCGGGCAGGGTCCGGAGGAGGAGGAGGAGGAGGAGACAACGGAGAGGAGCAGTCAAGGACAGCAGCAGGAAGAGGGGGAGTAGAAAGAGAGGAGCGCACCCCAGCAAGAGCAGCAACCGAAAGGGAAGCAGGGGCCAAAGAAACCTCCATAGCGGGAACAGGGGGCGCAAGCACTGAAACGGGAGTGGAAGGAGCAACAGAGCCAGGAGGAGGAGCTGAGGAAGAAAGCGAAGCCTTCTTACCCGCCGGGGAAGAGGAAGGAGAGGAGCCAGGCTTACGCTTCTGACTTAAAGAGACCGGTGTCCCAGCAACTACGTACCGGGCAACGGATTCCAGTGTCTCAACAGGAGAAGCCGAACGAGAGCACACACGACGGCCGTTAGGAGAGCGATGGACATCCGCCCACACCGACAGGCGGCGGGGAGAGCCGATAGATGGAGGAAGAGGATGGGAAGGAGGATCGGAGGGGGACGAGGAAGGAGACACAGAAGACACGACAGACCGGGTAGAAGGAAGGGGAACCCCAGACAGAGGACCAGGAGGAGGATCCTTCGGGAGAGAACCCAAAGGGACAGAGGAGGGGGCAGTGGGCGCATCAGGGTCCAAGGCCTGGAAACGGTTGTGAGTCTGAGGAAGGCGGGAAGGACGAGGAGAGGAAGAGCGCAACACGCGAGCATAAGAGATATTAGCATAAGGCGGGAGCCGGCGAACCTGGCGCCTCGCCTCAGGAAAAGATAAACGCTCCCGGTGCTTCAAGTTGAGGACGGCTGCCTCAAGCTTGTAATGGACACACGCACGGGAGAAGGTAGGATGGGCCTCACCGCAGTGGAGGCAACGAGCCTGGGGAGAAGCGCACTCCGACTTAGAGTGACCGTCGCCACCACACAAAGGACAGAGAGAGACAGTCCCGGAGCAGCGGAGGGCACCATGCCCAAACCTCCAGCACTTGTTGCAGAGCCGAGGAGAAGGAATGTACTCCTGGACAGAGCACCTGGCACCAGCAAGAATGACAGAGGGTGGAAGGGTCCTACCATCAAAGGTAATCTTCACAACCCGGAGGGGTTGACGGCGACTACCACGAGGGGGACGAGTAAACGTGTCCACCTGGAGAATAGAATGGCCCTGGGCAGCGAGGATATGTCGAATATCGTCGTGGCAGTCGCGTAGGTCCCGAACACCGGTCGCAACATGGGGCGGGAGCAAAATAGTGCCAACACTGGCATTCAACTGAACGTTCTTCGAGACCCGAACGGGGGTCTCGCCAAGGCAGGATAAGGCAGCCAAGCGGGAAGCAGCATCCTGAGAAGGAGCAGCAACGACACGCGTACCGAGACGAGTGGGGTTAAAAGTAATGGAGGCATCCACGGAATCAAAGAGATGTCGATGAAGGGAGAAATCGTCAGGAGGCGCAGAATCAAGAGGGAGGAGATCAAAATATTTGGCCCACGAAGCGGGACCAAACAAGGCTTGATAGGTAGCAGAACTGGAAGGAATCGAGCGAGGGCGGCCGTGACGAGAACGGCGGTGAGAACCCCCAGAGAGAGAGGGGTTAAAAGGCGCAGTAGTTACAACTAGAGAAGGAGCCGCGCCAGGGGACGAGGTAGTCACCACTGGGGGCTTGGGGCTCGACCCAACCACAGAGGAGGGAGGGGAGCCAGGGGAAGGAGTCAGAGAGGCCAAAGGAGGAGCAAGGTCGGGGCCCAATGCAGCGGAGGCTACAGAGCCCGGTCTTCCAATACGGACCGACTCGGGGGCTTGGTCGCCCACCCCACGAGCCTGAAAAGGTAAGCCAGAAGCAGCCGAAACAGGGGTTATCATCTTGACGAAATTACGAATTCACTCACGAATGTGCCCCCACACCCACCATGGAGCCACAATTAGAGGCAGGACACCCAACAAGAAGCTATCGCCGATCTTGTCAGGGCCTCCTAGGGGTGCGTCGTGAGTATACGCCCCACAAACGCCACCTTAAGAAACCGACAGTCCGTCGAGATCGGGTTCAGTGACGAAGTGGGGATTGACAATAAAAGGTTCCCCTCGCTCTCGACGTCGGGTACTGCAGTTCGACGGGTGCAAGAGTATGCCTCCTCAAGCACCCGGGCGTCAAAGTAGAAGAAGTCCAAGGGAAGAACCAGAACGAGCAAAAGGTCGGCAGGAAACGGCAAGCAGATAGGAGAAGAGGGGGGAGAAAAACGAAACAGAAGGAAAAGGAAAAGATGCCCAGCAGAATTGGAGAGGACGGCAGCAGGAGCACAAGGCTAGAAAAGGACAGAGGACTGTCCCAAGGAGCATCACACTCCGGCAGCCGCCCACTAAGCCCCCAGACGGCGACAACGAGCTGAGCGGGGAGGGGGTCTCTAGTACAGAAATAATCCACCATCTCTTCAGTAATGTTCATACCGATATGGTTTGCATGTCCATTCGCCAACGCACCCACCACCAGGATGTTCGGCTACCTCAGCCAACCATGCATATTTCGTTGCAGTTACCATGCCCGGGGAAAAAAAGCAGGTCGATTCTCTTCACATGGTTATGATTTATAAACTCGTTGGTTCCTTGCGTCTTCCTCCAGGGCTTATCAGTTGTCCAAGGAAGTTCGTTACTATTGGGCTCTTGTCCAGCATTTGATTCTACTGTGAGAGTTAACATGTTTGTATCTTCCTCGTGGGGACCACTTTATGTACTAGCACTCTGGTGTGAGGCCACCGAGACAGCACCTGCCGTCTCTAAGGCAGTAGTCGCCATGCCTCTAGTGTCGCCTGGGAAGGTTCACAGCTGCACACACTACAGAGTTGCACATCAACCACGCAGCAAAGGGACTCCTAATTATTACTACTGACCCTGCGTAATGATTAACTATTTATGCATGCAGAACCACTGCCAAGAGGCGAGGCACATGGAGTTAGGCCTCTGTCCACATTGCGCGCCTGGTTTCAAGGTCACCCAGTCAGAGCTGTGATGTCTTGCCAAATGTATCTTGTCACGTGTGTAGCTTCTCAGAGTGCACTACACACCTGACTCCAACGCAATGTACTAACCACTTTAAGGGAGAGAGTGAGCGCCGTTACGTCTTCATGACTTTCCTGTGATATTCTTTATTGGATCACTGACCATCTCTAAGGATCGAGGTGCCCAATAGTTGCTTTGTTACTAGACTTTCCTTCTAGGAAAGTCACTTTACAGTGTAAAATCCGCTTTGCCGCAACATCAGGAATAGATGTTGAAAGTATCTATACAATCTTCTCAACCTCTGAACAGATTTCTCCAAAGTAAATATGCACGCAATTTTGTACGATGTACACTAAGTCAACTATTAAAAGAACACCAAGGATTATAGCAAGTTTATTAGCTTAAACAGACCGATAATGTCATGCATGTTGAATATTACATTTTCAAAATCTTAGCCTGGATGAAGGTGCTAGAGCTGTCTATAACCGTAGCGGGCTCCGGGGACGAGGACTGTGTCGGTGACTGTGCGGTAGTCCGTGAACACTGTGCTCTTAGTATTGATGTTTGTTCTCACCAGCGTTGTCGTGTACGACAGCCTGTTGGGAGTAAATTGGTCAATTAGCCAGTACCTTTACAAGTAATCAAGAGGCTGGCAGTTATAGTACAGTACTACCGACTTGACATCGAACTTACACTTGGGTAGCAGTAGTAGTGTAAGTAGTCTGCATGATGACGTACGATGTGTGGGCGAGGGTCACGTAGTCTAAAGACCTTTCAGTCACAATCCTGAAGTCTGACTGCACATACGTGACCGTTAGTGTTGAAGGTCTGACAACTACCGTTGTCTGGAGGGCGACGCGGTCATCCACCGGTGTCTGCGCCACCTGTGTAAGACAACACTTAAATAGTCTAAGCTCAGCGTCCAGACCATCATTAATCACAATACATACCAAGTACTCACCGCGCGTGTTCCAGTGGTGACAGTCTGGACGGTGAGGGAAGTGAGGGTGACAGCCACACTCTGGAAAGCCTGATCAGTAAGGGTAACAAAGCGGTCGATGGTGAAGAGCTGGGTGACAGTGGGGTTAAATAGTGCATCCACTCTGCTCACTTGAGGACTGCCATACCTTGCCCCAGCGTAAGGAGCCGGACCGCTGCTGCCAGAGGTAGCTCGAGGTCCGCTGCTAACCTGTCCAGCCCTGTCACCACCGCCGACTCCTTGACCAGAACTGCTAGCTGGACCGCCGCCTTGGCCGAGGTTAATACCAACTCCTTGACCGCCGGCAAGGCCTAGTCCAGCACCCAGAAGTGGACCGCTGCCGACGCCCGGGCCGCCACCTACAACTGGGCCGCCGCTCTGTTGACCCGATGACCCCTGAGAGCTGGCACCTCCCTGTCCTCGGGTCTGACTGCCATAACCAGAGCCAGGCTGATGGGTTGGGGAAGGTATATAGTAGTTTATATAGTGCATAGAAATAAGCTGTAGCAAGTTACCTGTAAAATGTTTTAAAAAATTTTGGCTAATCAAAATTTAGCAGGCACTTTTGATAAAAATAAATAATGCCATGCAACTTTCTATAATCCTTTTTCACTAGGTTTTTACATATATTGCAGACTAGATTATTAATGTAGTTGTAGCCAGGTCTTTAAAACAATGCAATGTCACTAGTTATTCTTTGTAACGACAAACGTTACAACTGTTTGTGCCATGGTAGCATTATAAAAGTTTCAGGTATCTTTTAAGCGACTTGTGGAAACAATATGTGACTGTTAAGGTTTCGAGAGAAGCAGATTCTTTACATTTTTTAATTGGAGCCTTTCCCAAATGACAATATACCCCCCCCCCCCCATAAGTTCCTGGAGGAGGAGGAGGGGGGAAAGAGTTATCAGGTTAAAGTGCCAAGTCATTAAAACTTTACAGCCCTGGTAAGGAGTCAGAATAAGAATTAGGCCCCCCCCCCCAAGGAATGGTGCACAATCACCGACTGTCCGAGATTGAACGCCGACCTGCACGAAGCGAGACCGCTGCTCCACTACCTAGCCTAAATGGTTACACAGGTTACAGAGGGAGGGTGGGGAAATTTGTGGCGAAATTATAGTTTTAATTGCTTTCATATCCTAGATACAAAAAAAAAAAAAAAAAAAAAAAAGACTATGCATTTAGAAACGCCGCAAGATTTAATTGCTCGTTTCTTATGCTTAGTAAGGTGGTCTATCCTCTCCCCAAAAGGAAACTTTCGGGGAAAGGAGAGGGCAGGAGGTCAATTACAGTAATCAGTTTAGAGCTTAGCCAGGAAATATGAAGACCCAATGTCCTAGACATTGGGGATTATAAACGCGCGACACATTAGTAATCGAGTTTACAAGTTGCAACACTAATTCGGAAACGTTCAAACTTTAAATTTATAGAAGTCTGAGACAAGTTCTGCCTCTAGGCCACCTCATCTATTAAGAAGATATGCTCAATACACTTATCACACTAACGTTATACATGGCGCGATCGACCAAGGTGTGTCAGAGATCACTCCGGACGTATGTTAGAAGTGTCATCACGGTCCTTGTGGATTTGTTAAAGATGCTGCCAACAGGCGAATTTTGTCAGACTTAGTCTCATGGAGAAAAGTAGTTAGGGTAGCTGAATGTTCATCTCTTCAATAAATACCGATAAAACGTCATTAAGCGGGCAAGAAAACTAATCAAATTCGTGGTGTGCGGATACACCAACCAGGTACGTTGGTACAATACTAGCTATATCAAGATCACTAATTAGATATGCAGGGTTATGGCTTAAAGAAGACATTTATGGTTATGCGAGAAGAAATTACCCTATTTTTCAGTTTAAGTAGTTTACCATTTTAGCTTTCACATTTTAACTTTTGGTAAAGCCTAAGCATAGCTAGCCTAGGGAAAATTAAATAGCCATGCAATTTCATTGGCAAGAAGTCTTGTCGAGATTCCCTGGGATTTATAATGTCACAGGTACACAGTATCAAGTTTTTCTAGGAAACATTAAATTTATAGTCACTTACGGTGGAAGGTTGTGCAACGACCAACACCCGAGACATCGCCAGGGTCGTCCATAGAACTAATAACCAAAAACTGGAACACATCTGAAATTTATACCAACTCCTTTAATAGTCAAAATAGGAGGTTTGAGAATAGTTTCGCAGATACTGGCGGAACTTCATAGGAAAACCGTTATAACAGACATACATATTTATTTATTTCTAGTTTCACAAGATTAGCAACCAACAAACAAATCTTTTGGAAAAAGTGAAATACCTAAGCTATTATCAAACATTAACTTTACTGCACACCAATAACTTAAGACAAACTTACTACTACAACACACACAAACCTTGTAATACCGGAAGAGTATTGTCAGTAAAGGAAGCAATGACTAGAATGTCAAGCACAAGAACGCTGCCCGCCTTGTTGCCTTCCCCACACACTACAAACAGACACACTAACGACAGACTGTGAAACAAGGATAGGAAAGCTCCCTATAAAATGTATGTTCATGTATCACCCAACCCAACGCTCTACCAACCTATTAGCGCCATCTATTGACGGGCGCGGCCACTACAGGAGAAAGTGGTACTATTTCATTCCGTTCCCAATTACATTAAATCATTGACTTTCTTGAGTAATTGTTAAGATTGTCTGGTTTTTAATTATAATAATTATTAATTTAGTTGTCTTCTACGTTATATAGTTTGTAGTTTGTACTTCACTGTACTTCAATAATCACAATGTTTCCAGTGATTTTACTGAGTTTAACCTCATATATAAATACAAATATTAAACATATATTAGTCCATAATGAGGTGAGACAAATCAAATAACCAGTCTCGCGAGACTGACCTCAGTCCTTCTGGACGGCGCTTCTTCAAACTTTTTCGTTCGTGACCTAGTTTAATGTTATGCAATAACCCACCGACACATATCATGCACAAATATAAAGTACTGGCGCACCGTCTTGCGTGAACAGATATGTAACATATGTTATTTTCTTAACCATATGATGCATACGTACATGCATATATTCATACTTTTTTATATAATTGGAAATACACAATATGTACAAAGAAAACCCCGGTGCCAATGCACCAGCACAAACACAGGAACAGTAGAAAATCAAAAAACATAAAACACAAACAGGATACACAAAAGAAAAAACACAGAAGCAATAAGAAACTAGAATATAAACAAAACAAAAACACAGGAGCTCCCAACAGTCCAGGAACGAGGTCAAGCACGCTTGACAGGTTTCTCCTGATACTTATACTTCTCCAGAAACTGATGCACAGGATACCAAGTACAGTAAACATCCCAAAGTGCCCACTCCTCCTGGGTAAGGCGTATGGGGCACCTTAGAAATTCCGGAATGACCATCCTGGGAGGCATTCGATTCGACGACACAGGGGCCGAAGACACAGAAGACGAAGGCTAGAGAGGCAGAACCACGGAAGCGCGAGGCACAGAGGACGAAGATCCGGAGGGCAGAGGGGACAGAGAACGGCTGTGCAGAGTGCAGCCGCGCAGAGGCCACACAGAGGCTGGCTACACCGGGGGGCAGACGCACGGAGGTAGTGGTCACAGAGGCCAGCGGCACGGAGCCGCTGGAACAGTTTTTCTTGAAAATCACCACCAAATCCCACCCTGTACCGCATCCTCAGCCGGAGCCACAACCCCCTCCCTCCCCCCAACCTGAAGAACCACCAACCGGGGATGCAGAGGGACAAGACACAGGAACAGGCGACGAGCCCACCACACGACGTGCCACCACTGCAACATGACCTATAGGAGCCACAGGTACCCAAACAGCATCAACCGCATCAGAACTCACTGAAGATAGTGGACTGCCAAAATCGCCCACATTAGCCCACGAAGTACAAACAAGGCAAGAGGACGCACTGCGAGCCACATGCAATCGTTTCGAACCAGCCTCATGTCATCAGAGTCTTCCACTGCCTCTATTACCTCCACAGGCAGGCCAGGAGAACCACAGGGTGGCGGCTCACGGGCACGCTCCACACGGCCATGCAAGACGTCCGCAGCAGCAGCACGCTGAGACAACACCAGGCACCACCACACGCGACACAAAGGGAACAGGAACGTCATCGGCAACACCAGGCAGCACACCATCCCCATTCACAAAAGAAGCCACATTCTCCACAGCAACTGCCACAGGAGACGGAGAACAAGGAGGCGCTGGCTGGCATGTTGCAGGTGGGACTACACGCTCCATGGCTAGGACAACACCACCTACAACCTGGGAGCACACGGACGCTGGCGACACCAGCCAAGCCACAGGCTGGGCCACATCCTCCGCGTCACCACACACAGGGGGGCCGGCACATTCTCCAGTGGGGGGGGGGGGGAGTCCTCTTCTCGGAACAAGTTCACAGGAGCTGCACCATCCGTACTGCAACCTGCCGCCTGGTGCCCATCAAGACTGCAGCGGAAACACGTCCTAGGCTGTCCAGAATGAAGATGCGAACGTTGAAGCCAAGAAGCATTATGGAGAAAGGAATCGGAGACTTGAGGCACATGGATATAGTATGAGTCCCGTTCGAAATGCCCCAACATCTGCCAGACGAGACGAGGTTCATCCGCACGCTCACAACAGCCCCAAACTTACCAAAATAGCGTCGTAATAGGCCCTCTGGGAACTCGAACGGTACTCCGTGTGCCGTCACATAGGTAGAAGAACCACTACGGTCCGACACAGTGACGGTACCACCATCACCAGGGAAGTTAACGTTCGCCCATCATACCAGGCCACCAGATCCAAGAATATCGCAACAGAGCCGACCTTAACTATTGCCCGACGACTGGACAGTAGCTGCATGCCACATATGTCTGCCACAGCAGCACACAGGAGATCACGTACCACCACCTCCACCGTCAAGTACGACGCCTGTCCAGAGAACTCCAAACCGATAGTGTCAATTCGGCGGACAGGAGGCAAGGAATGCCCCATGCCACTGGCTGGCATGGCCAGGAGGCCCCGCAGCAAGACCGGTCACACCAAGCGCCGGGTCAACCAGTTTCTGAAACCTGAACAACACTTAAAGCAGGAGAGAAGATACTACGCAGACAACGGTGAACTGACTCACATATTCATATTGAAAATTTTCACCTGTTCATTATGGTGAAGTCTGACTGAATTTTAACTTATAAGATATGAATTCTTAAAAAGAAATGTAGCAAGCAAAGTAAGGGAGAAGTTTGTAATTAGGTCATCCCGTTCTCTGGGTAAAGTGATCTCATAGATTCACCAAACCAACTCTCACACCTGGCATATAAATAACTAGGCCTCCACTCTTCAAACAAAATTGGTCGCGATAATCCTTGCACTCGAGCGCGTATACGAATCCAAAGTTGGCACGCTAATTGTAAGTGACTCCGTGTCATCCTTGACTGCCCTCAGTTCCCCAAGGCATAATTGTAACGTACTTGTGGCTGAAGCTTGGCACAGATATAAGGAAATAATCAATGATGGAGTCAGAGTTTATCTCCTGTGGATTCTTTCCAATATTGATCTCCGAATGCATGATAGAACTGATGAGTTAGCCAAAACTTTTGCTCGTAAAGAGGAAATTGATTACCATCTAGGACTGCTTTTGAGCAGCTTAAGGGCAGTAATATTCCAGGAACATCACTAAATCTCGTAGACTTGAGGCAAAGTGAAATTCACACCAGTTACTCCATCTATTATCATTCTATTATGCAGGAAGAAACGCATGTCTATGGGTGATCCAATAAGGTTAGCAGACTTCTAGATGTTACCACTGGTAGGTTTAGGCTCGGCAACAAGTTACTCTGGGAGTTTGTAACATCTGCTGATGTAGACTTATCTAAATGTAAACTCTGTTAGCGGAACTATTCGCATACTTTGTGTCATTATATAATGGAATGTGAAAAAATCACGGAATTCAGATATAACACCATCAGTGGAGTCAAAGAAATGTGTAAGTACTTCATTCATAATGATATACTTGTCGGAAAATCCGACACCATTTTATATCATACAGATAATAGCTGTATTGTATAAACAAGTTAACCCATAGAAAACGTAACTTGTAGTGGAATTACCGTCTATAGAAAACGGGATATCATCACCACATACTATTATATTCTCCACCTATTATGGTGGGAATTATTCTTAAATACATTAGTCTTTGGACTTTACCATCATAAAAACATCTTATATAAATTAACTTAATTATCAATATTAAAGCAGAGTAAATGTGACCCTTCTATCACTTTCTGAAATCTGGACAATGTAAGCCAGGCGTGAGGGAGGAAGGAGGGCAGCCATTGTTGTGTCACCTCCGAGACGTGTGGAGCAAATTTGGCTCCTATCATATCTGGACAATGTCGGCCAGGCGTCAGTAATATGGAGTGTTAGACATTGCCATTGTTTATACGAGACCAGAGGCTCACGGGAGCAAATTCGGCTCCTGTTAAATTTACTTGGACGTAGTGTTATGGAAACTAAAAGTGTACCATTATCAACACGCTGTCTACAAATTCAAGTTAAGTGTCTATCCGAAACCCGTTTATCATTCATTTATGGCCATTAATGTCAGGATATAGGGTGATCCGGTTAGATCACGAAATCGCCTCAAACTAAAGGTAATTAAGCCAGGTCTTCATGTTCCATGTACAGTTTTCTCTGAAATACTTGTCATATATTAGAACCTGGCTTCACAGCTAGCGCCCTTTTGACAGGTCAAGACGAGGAAGCAAGATTTGTGCACCAGTTACTGGGTGATGGAAGCTACCTCAAAGAGGATAATTTGGTGTCTACATCCTAGTTATACCTGGTGGACTAACCTGCTGTACTATAAGATAAGGAACCTTTTCAATGTATGTAGTTACTGTAGTTTGATTGGCTGCATATATATTAATTTAATAACCCCCCCCTAATGTGTAGAGGATCGATTTGTGAGATTATGAGATTATTGCAGAAATACAGTCCACTTATCATTATACAAATTGCTATCGAAGTATATAAATTAACGTAAATATAAATTCATATAAATCAAATAAATATAAATCTCACAGGTCGGTTCCCACAATACTGCCGGGAATCTCAACGAAGTATTAAAAAATTGCTTATTGTAGGTAATGCATGCACATGACTGTAAAGCTGCCGCCCAGTTGGGTGGGTGTGGAGCAAAACTAGTAAATGTGTGACTCTCCATAGATGTAAAGTGCCTTGTATAGTGACTGTTGTGAGCATCTTGTTGAATCACTTGTGATATAAAAAGATTATCGATATGTATATGTATTTGTGACAGTGTCAGACCACGGAGGAAGATTGAAACAGGAATTTCCTTAAGTACTTTCGTATATTAATACATCTTCAGAAGGAGTGATTTTACAGGTCAAGTATTGGACATAAATAGGCAAGAGCGAATGGTGGAGTGAGGTGAGGAACATTCTCTCCTGCCTATTTATGTCCAATACTTGACCTGTAAAATCACTCCTGAAGATGTATTAATATACGAAAGTACTTAAGGAAATTCGTGTTTCAATTTTCCTCCGTGGTCTGACACTGTCACATTTTTAATCACGTGTTTATTTTCGTGATTTACACACATATGTATTTATGTAAATGAATGTATATATATATATATATATATATGTCATACCTAATAGCCAGAACGCACTTCTCAGCCTACTATTCAAGACCCGATTTGCATAATAAGCCAAGTTTTCATGAATTAATGTTTTTTCGTCTACCTAACCTACCTAACCTAACCTAGCTTTTTTTGGCTACCTAACCTAACCTTACCTATAAATATAGGTTAGGTTAGGTTAGGTAGGGTTGGTTAGGTTCGGTCATATATCTACGTTAATTTTAACTCCAATAAAAAAAAATTGACCTCATACATAGAGAAAAGGGTTGCTTTATCATTTCATAAGAAAAAAATTATAGTAAATATATTAATTCAGGAAAACTTGGCTTATTAGGCAAATCGGGCCTTGAATAGTAGGCTGAGAAGTGAGTTCTGGCTACTAGGTACGACATATATATATATATATATATATATATATATATATATATATATATATATATATATATATATATATATATATATATATATATATATATATATATGTGTGTGTGTGCCTATACTTGCTTAAACCACTAGTGAAGATTAACAATCTTTGGACAACACCCACCAGTGGGCCTCGAACCCAGAAAGCACAACTACCTTCCAGTAGGTGCCATAACTAGTACGCCTTAACCCACTACACCATCAGACCCTTAAAAGAAGTAGAGATTTCGAGGTATATATACACCTCAAATATCCCCACTTCCCAAGAGCACCAGATAAGTGAGTGGTTACTATACGTTTTTCATCAAGCCACTGTTAATGTGGGAGAACTCGTGTCCATGCTATAAGCCCATACTTGCTTAAACCA
The DNA here is from genome assembly GCF_040958095.1 of Procambarus clarkii. NCBI lineage: Eukaryota > Metazoa > Arthropoda > Malacostraca > Decapoda > Cambaridae > Procambarus > Procambarus clarkii. The sequence continues at coordinate 18,648,665 of NC_091203.1, read as the reverse complement.
CAAGTGAAGATTAACAATCTTTGGACAACACCCACCAGTGGGCCTCGAACCCAGAAAGCACAACTACCTTCCAGTAGCTGCAATAACTAGTGCGCCTTAACCCACTACAACCCCTCACTTATCTGGTGCCTTTAATATAAAAAATATTAAGGGCACCAGATAAGAAAATATCAAAGTGTTCAGTGAGGATCCACAAGGTCTTCTCTGAGTACTCTTTATTTTCTTCTCCGAGGCTATGGGTCCCTACACTTGCACCAGAGGTGGTACCCCTTCTAGGTTTAAAATATATATATATATATATATATATATATATATATATATATATATATATATATATATATATATATATATATATATATATATATATATATATATATATATATATATATGTATATTAGTATATTTTGGCAGCAGTCTTTCCTGTAGACATATAATATTAAATATGACCGAAAAAGTAAGATTAATAATTCTAACACGAATTCTCTCTATCTTTCTTACGTTTCTTTTCACTGTTGATGGTAATTCAAAGATCAATTCTCCAAAATTCATTTTTATTTCTAGTCTGACGCGACACTTGAGCGCGTTTCGTAAAACTTATTACATTTTCAAAGACTTTAGTTTCCAAACACACAACTGAAACTGAATAGAGCTTACACATCTTCGAGTTTTATATCTACATTCGGGTGAGGTGGATGAGGTGAAAACGAACTTTCAACAATGGGTATTGAATGGGTATTAAATTCAAACACAAGACAGAACACGAAACAATGGGTATTGAATGGGTATTAAATTCAAACACAAGACAGAACACGAAACAATGGGTATTGAATGGAAGTAATTGTAGAAAGCCTATTGGTCCATATTTCTTGATGCTTCTATATTGGAGCGGAGTCTTGAAGTGGGTAGAATATAGTTGTGTATTAATTGGCTGATTAATTAATACATTAACAATTGTGCAATTGTGTAATTACCTTCAAAAGATTGTCACTTGCTTAGCTAAGCGCACTATGGGTTTAGTTCCTGAACCGATTATGTGTCTCTGTAACTCTTTACCCTTCGCCCACCCCATACCCATCGCCCATGGGATGGGTATAGGGTGCATAATAAAGAAAGAAATTGAAATAGTTATCTAGATATTAGTGATAGTCTGAAAATATGTTTTTGTTCTAATAATAGTCTACTTGTAAACTGGCAAGTAAACCTTTCCTAACAGAGAATATTCTTAAGTTGTACTTCTATTGTATTATAAATTGATAGTATAAATAAAAAAATTATGGTTAACGAGTTTCCTTTGAAATGGCCTGATGCATAGCTTTTCTTTAAAATACAATTCTAGGAATAGTAATAGAAATAGAATTTCATATTTCATATGTTTGAGAATAATACGCTGTATTATTGGCATCATATCAAACCTAACCTGTTTATGTCACCTAACGTAACCTTAACCTTAACCTAACAATGGATAGGAATTAGATAATGGCACTAATTATGACGTGGTTTTGAAGTGATTACCTCAAGTGTAAATGACCCTTGAGGAGAGGCTTAATTAGACTTGTCTATAAAGTGTGTTTTGTATGTGTGTTTGTTGCTTGTTTCCCTGTGTCAATGGATATTGTTTTCTTGAAGGAAAATATTAATCTTCATCCTTAGCTCATGAGCCTTATCTTGAGAGGTTATCTTGAGATGATTTCGGGGCTTTTTTTTTTTAGTGTCCCCGCGGCCCGGTCCTCGACCAGGCCTCCACCCCCAGGAAGCAGCCCGTGACAGCTGACTAACACCCAAGTACCTAATTTACTGCTAGGTAACAGGGGAATAGGGTGAAAGAAACTCTGCCCATTGTTTCTCGCCAGCGCCAGGGATCGAACCCAGGACCACAGGATCACAAGTCCCGCGTGCTGTCCGCTCGGCCGACCGGCCTTAGTTAGAATTTTTCCACGGGAAAGCCACATAACTTCTATATGATACAATAGCTGTTATCTGTCAGCTCCAATCCCTAAGCAAAATTATTCAAACAAACGGCTATTCAGTGAACTTTTTTCATTGAACCCACAGAAATTCTTAGTCTTCTGAAATATTACTAAACTGCTAAGACACTCTGTGAGATTATTTATTTTGGGTGGACACTAATACAAATGTCCTCAGTCAGAAAGGATTACACAAGCCAGCACGTTAAATGCCAGAAGTGTAGATTAAACTTTAAAACTTAAATAAAAGGCGAGAGCATCCACCAGGGTTCCAAATCAATGGGACCCTTATCCAAAGCTCCTCAAATGTTAAGGGTAGCTTGCTGATTCTCACGCCGAATTTTATATTCAGTGATAATGGCTATGAATCAGGTTCGAATCCAGAAGCAGGCCTTCATTCAAATTGCAAGAAATAGTTCAGTAAGTTGCAGCATGGGTGAGACAATAATATTGGAAGGTAAAGACACTTTTCTTTTGGGAACAATAACATTTATTCTCAAAGACTTAATTCTATTACAAAGCACAACAACCTTGATGTTACGTTAATGTCCCTAAGTGACACAACAAACAGCTATCCAAACAGCAGTATAGCTAGGATTCCTCTCCTTGCCACTCCTTAGTATAGTACGGATTCCAATCCATACCGCTCTGGGCTGGTATAATGAACTAACTGAACAATATCGGGTGCTCACCTGGGAATCAATGTGCAAATCAAATAATTACAGTAAAACAATTAATAACAATGCAGACTACGAGACGGGGGTCACTGAGACAGACTCCAGTAACCCTCTCAAGTACGTTAAGGCAGTCGAGTTTTGCAGGGCTCTCAGTCATATTAATGTTTCCTTAAATAAGCGTGCAGATGCTGCCGCTAAGGAGGCTACCCACACTTGTCCTATTTTCAGCAAAGGCGTTCTTTATTCCGGCTTCTTCCCAGTCTTTCATTCCTCAATCCATGCACATTCGCAGGGTCGTTGGTCGTCTGTTACTGGTAACAAACTGCATGCTCTTAAGGGTACCGTGTCCACGTGGCCTTCCTCCTACCACCATAACCGGCGGTGGGAAACAGCTCAGGCGAGGTTACCTATTGGCCATTCCCGTTTAACTCACGTGCACTTACTGGAGTGCCGCCCTGCTCCTTATTGTTCGAACAGCATTGTCCGTCTTTCGGTCGTCCATATCCTTGTTGAATATCCAGACTTCAAGGATGTGCAAGTGTCTTACTTCCCGACTGTCCCTCGGAGTCATTTTTCCCTCGATAAAATCCTTGGAGAATCATATATCCTTGATATCGATCGCCTTATGAACTTTTGTTCTAGTATTGGCATCCTTAGTGATATTTAGCGACTTTTGAATATCCTGCACCATTCATGGTCTTACATAGTCTCCCCGACTTGGCGCCTTTTTATTATAATCACTTTCTTCTTCCCCTTCATCCCCATCTCCTTGGTCCCTCCCCACCCGTACTCCTCTTTCTCCCTTCCTCACCATTTCCCACTACCTTTGCCTGGCCCTCACTTCACCCACTCAACTTGGTCCTACTCCCTCTACCTATTCCTTCACCCTCTCCATCCCCGTTTCTCTCCATATCTCTAAAATATATATTATTCGTAATAATTATAATGTCCTCATTCAATTACTATAAATGATATTCACATAGAATATAATAAACACTTGAATTGAATCTCTTCCACCCTCCAACTTATGGGAGGGAGAAGTTCAAAATGTTACATGGGATTATGGTCGTAGTTTAAAAGGCAGGGTGTTTCAGTTAATCCTCCAGAGACAAATGAATATTGGTGTTTTTTTATAAGATGCTTTAATCCTTTTTTCAATATTTACATAGGTATTGGGACGGACAGTGCAAGAAATCGTGTGGCGTCTGAATGTGACCCCAGCACACTGGTACCGATTGAATCCTGGCGACCATGACCAGCCTATGTTCATCCCGGACTGTCACCTGAGTGTCAAATTAGGTGACACTAGGCCTCAAGCGACTGGCCTACAATTTTGGACAGAAAATAATCTCCTATAGCTATAGATAAAACAATACAATCTCCTAACTGAAGACGTAAATACAAAGACTTCACATTTACACTACTTCTCGGTTACTCCTTGATATTGTGGGAGGGGGCGGGGGGGTTTGTGTTCCGCCCGGGTAGGTGAGTGGCTCCTACTGTCCTCTAATGTGCCTGCTGTGGCGGTACACAAGCGAAGTGCCTCCCGTGAGTTTGCTGTGCACAGACCCATGTATTCACTTCAGTCCCTTTATTTGGTTAAGCCTACTCAGTGGTTGCAGCACCTGAGTGGGGGTGGGGTAAAATGGGAGGTTGCGTGGTTCTCAAGAATCAGTCGTCTAGTTCAGACATAGCATAAACCTAGCACTGTAGGGTTGTTATTCCAATCGGTCCTTGGGCTACTCTTAAGGCCCTTATATAATGGCCCCCGTATACTATCCGTTAGCCCCGAAGATCCTTGTGAGCTTATGCCTACCCTTGTTGGGCTCAATGGTGGGAACGGGTGCATTGCTGTGAAGTTCAATTTCTAGTTACGTGCTTCTTAATACATATCTATTTTAGGATCTGAGAGGGCGACTAGTCTCCAGAGTCGTACAGACAAAATATCGGGTTCCATATCTCCGGCAATGGTTAGTCTTTGCTTTTTTTTGGTTAGGTTTCTCCATGCTTAGTCTTTGGCTCCCCCTCGATGGACAGTGCCTTGGCGCAGTGAGCGGACACTGGTGCATCGGCCTCAGGTAAGAGGGGCTATCTCCCACTCCCCTCCACTGCCTGCTTTGACGGGGCACAAGCTAAACATGTTCCTATATGTTGGTCATGCATGGAGATTTCTGCATTCCTCAGTGTGCTTTCATCTTGGTGTTAAGCCTACCCTGGAGTTGACCACTAGGAGTGGGGGAAATTTGAGGTTCAGAGCAGCCCACCTGAACCAATCGGCTCTAATTAGCACCACCTAAACAGACATCGGATCAAGTGAACATTGTAGGATTGGTATCCTTATTGGACCCTGGGCTCAGTTCAGGAGTACATTCACTCTCCATGCCTTTGCATGGAGAGGGAATGTACTTCCCTCTTTTCCAAAATTTTGGAGAACTCTGTCATGGTTCTTTTAAGCGCAGAAGCAAGATGTTCCTTTGCCCCTTGTATGGTGATCCTGGACATTATGGTACTGGCAGCTCTTCCTGAGCTCGCTGCATTAACTGCGGAAAGGCTCAACCTGCCTTCCCTCATATTTACGTCCATTGTAAGTTTGAACAGATCATCCAGTTTAATCTTCCCTCCTTTCATGGATCACCGCCAGAACTGGCAGCTGGACTCCTCTACCATTACTAATGCTCGTGTATTGCTTCACACTAGTATTTCCTAACTTCCTTCTCTTCCATTGTTTTCATTTTCCAAACCTTAAACGCCGAGCCTCCATCAGCACCCCTTCTTCAAATCTTCTTAAATCTAATGGTAATGCTGCATGCAATTGCAGGCAGGACAAAAAAATCTAGAGTAGACTGGCGAAATGAAATCAATGAGTAAGGAAAGACAGGGGGGGGGCACACAGACTGTAGGGGGATATGGGGGAAATAAGAGAAACTTGTTGACGCGTTGGGGTCTATGGCATGGTAATGTCAAAGATGAAGGATGGCATCTTCACTTTTAATGGAGACAAAAACAACAAATTGGGCATCACCACAGTTGATGCAGTGAACACACCAACATTCTTTCCCAGAATGATCTGAGTAACCAAATAAGAGTTAACAGAATACCAGATTTCTTGGCTCAATGCCATAATTTCCAGCACCAGTTGCATGAGTGAAGAAAGGGACTTTATTCCTGACTAGAGATTCTGGCACCAGCAAGAATTACATTAGATGGGAGGGGTGCGACTATCAAGCGTTACAGTAACTAAGTCAATTCGCTAACAAAGTCAACTTAGTTAACCTATGCAAGGCTCCTGACAAGCACACTTTTTGTCACACTCCAACACTATGGAGTAGGGTCACACCCTTCTGTACTTGCAATCTTACCTCAGACAGGCAGCACTATGTTCGAACGATGCTACTTCTCCCACTTTGCAATTTACATTAACCTGTGGAACGCTAACGTACTTGGTCCATTCATTTACATCAAAGACCTAAATGCCAGTTAACATTTGAAGCCTATTCAATATGCCGATGCAACTTATTTTCTCCCATGCTAATCTAGGTAATTTTAAAAACACGGTTAATACCGACATATTTAATGTATCTGTGGTCGATTGCTAACAAATAATTATCAAAAGGCACCAAACCAGGAAGCAACTGCTTACAAACTAAGCAGTCGATCACATTGTCACCAATACGTCATTTGGTCTGGTACAATAATCAAATTAACTTAACAATACCCAAAATACTCTTAGGTACTGAATAATGTCATAGACCTAGTGCTCAGGGTAACAGTCGTATCTAGCCTCCTTTGTAATTCAGAGCGGCACTTGTGCTGAATTTTCCGCCAAAGTTGTATACCATAGCTTGTTAAATATCGAGAGTGTCTGTTCACGATTAGGGAAATAAAAAAAAAAAAAAAAAGTCTTGGAATCAATGATGAGCGGTTGGGTGGCGTTCCTGCCGCTCCATTACCTCTATGGAGGTCTAAAACACTTCCTCCTGCCGCTAGGAATCCTACACCTGGCAGCGCACTACTTTGATACCGGTTCAGATTCCCAGTAGTGGGAGACACTGAATTTATAAGACTTACGAAATCTATAATCATACAAGACTTCTCTGACGAAATAAAGTAGCAGCACGATACAAGCCCCTTTTTAAACCACTCAAATAAACCATGAGGGGAAGTAATTATTAAAGGCACCGGGCCAGGAAAGCTATGTAACACCAAACACGAGCTGAAGCCATTCTCTGTATCCAAGTAATTATCAAAAAGAAGGCACCAAACCGGGAAGGCAATGTAGCACCATCAAATGTGCAGAATAATCAGAGGACGCTAAATATCACCAAGGATGCCAATACGAGAACAAAAACGCATAAGGCGAACGATATTAAAAGTATCCGAGTCACCAAGAATTCTATTGACAGACAGGTGACCGCGAGGGGCGGCTGGAGAGAAAGACTTGCGCTCGTTCTGGAAGTCAGGACATTCAAGACGGATATGCACGACCGTAAGAGGGACAATGCAATTAGGACAATAAGGAGCAGGGTGGCGCTCCATCAAGTGACCATAGGTTAAGCGAGTATGGCCAATATGCAACCTTGCCAGGGCCGTTTCCCATCGCCGGTTACAGTGGTAGGAGGATGGCCACGAGGAAACACAACATTTAAGAGTACGTAGTTTGTTACCAGTAACAGACGACCAAGAGACCTGACAACGGGTAAGGATGGAGGAATGGATAACTGGGTAAAAGTCGGATTATGGAATACCTTTATGATAGATGGCACAAGAGTGGATAGTTTCCTTGGCAGCAGCATCTGCACGCTCATTTAAAGAGACACCAATATGGCTGGGAACCCAACAAAACTCAACCGACTTAAATTTACTGTGAACAAGAAACAGCCAATGCTGTATCTCGAAAACTACTGGATGAACCGGATTAAAGGACCCGAGAGCCAAGAGGGCACTACGAGAGTCAACAACAACTACAAAGGAAGACTGACAATGAGAAAGCAGGAGACGAAGAGCATAATGAATAGCATAAAGCTCCGCTGTGAAGATGCTAGTCTCTGGAGGTAAGCGACTCATATAAGTGTGATCAGGAAAAACAACAGAGTAACCAACACCGTCCGCAGACTTAGAACCATCAGTGAAGACGGAAACGGAGCGGGAGTGAGAAGAAAAGTGCTCAAGGAAAAGGCGTTTTAGAACCGTAGGAGGGGTAAAAGCTTTAGTGATGCTGGTCAAGGATGTACAAAACTGTGGAAGGGGGACTCTCAACGGGGGCAAAGAAGTAACAACACGAGGAGAAATATTAGAAATACAAACGGAAAGAGAATCCTGTAAGCGAGATAACCGGACAGAAAGAGGGAGGTGGTGCAGAGGAACAGGAACCGCAGGAGGGGTAAAAGTTAAAGCACGACAGAGGCGAGAGGAAGGATGTTGTAAGGACCATGCAAGATAGCAAAGACAATTGCGATCACGGCGGTCCTGGAGAGACAGGAAGCCAGTGTCAACATACAAGCTGAGGACGGGAGTCGAACAAAAGGCACCAGAACTGAGGCGCAACCCAGTATGGTGCAAAACATGAAGACGGCGAAGAGTAGAAGGAGAAGCAGACGAGTAAGCAGGGCAACCATAATCAAGCTTAGACAGGAAGAGAGCTGAATGTAAAGCAAGGAGTGCGCGCCAATCTGCTCCCCAAGAAGTATGGGACAATTCCCGAAGGAGGGTAAGGGCCCTAGAGCACTCAACACGGAGGTAAGAGATATGGGGAGACCAAGACAAACGAGTGTCAAAGAATAACCCTAAAAGCTTCGCGGAATCTTTGTACTCAAGGGGATGACCATAAAGTGACAGAGGGACGAAGAACGACCCGTTTTCGAGTAAAAGTCATGGCACAAGTCTTAGTAGTAGAGAACTTGAACCCATGATCGGTGGCCCAAGACGACACGGCATCAATTGCAAGTTGAAGCCAGCGTTGAAGGAGAGGCGAATCATCACCCTGACAGCAAAGGGGAAGATCATTGACATAGAGAGGCCAGAAGGAAGACGCCAGAAGGAAGAGAGGAAAGAAGACCATTGAGGGCAACCATGAAAAGAGTAGTACTCAGAACACTACCCTGGGGCACACCTTCGTATTGCTGAAAAGAGGGAAAGAGAGCGGGACCAAGTCTCACCCGAAAGGAACGACGAGAGAGGAAGCTGCGGAGAAAGAGAGGGAGATGACCACGAAGGTCAAAAGAATGAAGCTGGGAGAGAATATGATAACACCGTGTGATGTCATAAGCCTTTTCCAGGTCAAAAAGGACGGCAACAACGGAGGTCCTCGCAGCAAAAGCAGTACGAATATAGAACTCCAAGTTCTTCAGGATATCTGTTGTGCTGCGGCACTTGCGGAAACCAAATTGAGAAGGGGAGAGGTGGTGATGGTGTTCCAGGAACCACATCAGACGAACGTTAACCATATGTTCGAAGAGTTTGCAGACACAACTTGTGAGGGCAATGGGCGAAAGTCCTTAGGGGTTGTCACCAAACACCCTGGTTTGCGAGCTGGAAGGACAACGGCATCGAGCCAGTCTGCAGGGACCGACGACGACTCCCAGATCCGATTATACAGACTCGGTAAATACTGAGACGTGCACGGAGGGAGATGGTGAAGCATCTCAATGAATGCCATAGGAGCCCGCTGCCGTAGAACCACAGAGGGCCAGGGCAGAACGAAGTTCAGAGAGAGAAGGGATCGTTATAGGGAAAGCGAAGACGAGTGGAGAAATCGATAGTATGAGATTCAAGGACAGGTTTACGAAGTAAAGATTGGGGAAGATGGAGACCAGAGCTAACAGAAGAAAAGTGGGAACCCAGTTCATTAGCGACCTGCAACGGGTCCGCCACAAGAGTACCATGGAGGTGAAGGACCGGTGAAACATCGGGATCGAACTTACCTGCTATCTTGCGGATACGCTTCCAGATCTGTGGCAGAGGAGTTTCGGACGCAATGGTGGAGACATAAGATGCCCATCATTCACGTTTAGCGGTACGGATGGCCCTACAGGTCACCGCACTCGCTTTCCAAAAGAAAAGAATCGGCCGTCAGCCGACGGCGGTGCCTCTTCCATGCTGCACGCTTACAGCGGACATCCCGAGCACAGTCTGCGTTCCACCAGGAAACGCACTTCCGTGGTCCACGAGAGGAAGAGCGAGGAATAGAGCGGAGGGCAGCGTCGGAGACAGTGTCATGAAAAAGGAGGAGAGCGTGAGGGAGAGGCAGAAGGGAGAGGTCAGAGAGAGCAGCACTGAGGGTAAATAGGTTCCAGTCCACTTTAGCAAACTGCCGCCTAGGGAAGGAGAGGGAAGGGCGAAATGAGAAAATAGAAACAAGGATGGGGAAATGGTCACTGCCATGGAGGTCATCAAGAACCTGCCACGTGAAATCTCAGTAAAGAGAAGAAGAGCAAAGAGAAAGATCAAGACAGGAAAGGGTGCGAGTCCGAGAGTCCAAATGAGTGGGCTCACCTGAATTCAGAAGAGACAGGGAAGAAGAGAGGAGAAACGGCTCAAGAAGGCGACCCCGGGTATTCGTCAGAACATCACCCCAAAGACAATGACAATTAAAATCACCCAGCAGGAGCACAGGCTCCGGCAAGGAGTCCAGTAGGTGTTTCAGATCATGAAGAGAAAGCAGGGCACTCGGGGGTAGATAAATGGAACAAACCGTGTACCATTTCCTCACAAAGATACGAGCAGCAGAACAATGGAGAGGCGAAGGAAAAAGTAAGGGGACAAAGGGAACATCAGAGCGAATCAAGAGAGCCATAGAATTAGGAGGGGGAGGGGGAGAGAAAAGAATAGCCACGAAAGTGACAAGGAGGAGCACCAAGCATCGTCTCCTGGAGACAGACACAAAGGGACGAAAACCTCGAAATCAGGAGTTGGAGTTCGAGGAAATTGGCGTAATAACCTGGAACGTTCCATTGATAAATAGACATCGACGAGAAGAGAGAGAACAACAGAGAACAAGGAAGAAACAAAGGCGAAAGAGCAACATAGCACCTTAAAGATCAGGGTCGGGATCAGGTTCAGCAAAGTCAGGGTTTGGAGGTATGGGTAAATTGATCAAAGATGGAGGGAAGGAAGCAGGAGAACAGACCAGAGGTGGGCAGGCGGGGTGCAGAGGAGGAAGAGGAGGAGACAACAGAGAGGAGCATTCAAGGACAGCAGCAGGAAGAGGGGAGAGAAGAAAGAGTGGAGCTCACCTCAGCAAGGGCAGCAACCATGAGGGAAGCGGGGGCCAAAGTAATCTCCATAGCAGGAACAGGGGGCGCAACCACTGAAACGGTAGGGGAAGGAGAAAGAGAGCCAGTAGTAGGAGCCGAGGAAGAAAGCGAAGCCATCTTACCTGCCGGGGAGGAGGAAGGAGAGAAGCCAGGCTTATGCTTCTGACTTGAAGAAACCGGCGTCCCAGCAACTACGTACCGGGCAACGAATTCCAGCGTCTCAACAGGAGAAGCTGAACGAGAGCACACTCGACGGCCGTTAGGAGAGCGATGGACATCAGCCTACACCGACAGGCGGCGGGGAGAGTAAGTAAGTAATTATCAAAAGAAGGCACCAAACCGGGAAGGCTATGTAGCACCATCAAATACGCAAAATAATCAGAGGGCGCTAAATATCACCAAGGATGCCAATACGAGAACAAAAACGCATAAGGCGAACGATATCAAAAGTATCCGAGTCACCAAGAATTCTATCGAGGGACAGGTGACCGCGAGGGGCGGTCGGAAAGCAAGACACACGCTCGTCCTGGAAGTCAGGACATTCAAGAAGGACATGCACGACCGTAAGAGGGACAATGCAACTAGGACAATAAGGAGCAGGGCGGCGCTCCATCAAGTGACCATGGGTTAAGCGAGTATGGCCAATACGCAACCTCGCTAGAGCTGTTTCCCACCGCCGGTTACGGTGGAAGGAGGACGGCCACGAGGAAACACAACATTTAAGAGTACGTAGCTTGTTACCAGTAACAGACAACCAAGAAGCCTGCCAACGGGTAAGGACTGAGGAATGGATAACCGGGTAAAAGTCGGAATACGGAATGCCTTTACGAGAGATGGGACAAGAGCGGACAGCTTCCTTAGCGGCAGCATCCGCACGCTCATTTAAAGACACGCCAATATGGCTGGGAACCCAACAAAACTCAACCGACTTAAATTTACTGTGAACGAGAAACAGCCAATGCTGGATCTCGACAACTACCGGATGAACTGGATTAAAGCACCCGAGAGCCATGAGGGCACTACGAGAGTCAACAACAACCACAAAGGAAGACTGACAACGAGAAAGCAGGAGACGAAGAGCATAGAGAATAGCATAAAGTTCCGCTGTAAAGATGCTAGTCTCCGGAGGCAAGCGACACATATAAGTGCGATCAGGAAAAACAACAGAGTAGCCAACACCGTCCGCTGACTTAGACCCATCGGTGAAGACAGAAACGGAGCGGGAGTGAGAAGAAAAGTGCTCGAGGAAAAGGCGTTTTAGAACTGTAGGAGGGGTAAAAGCTTTAGTGATACGAGTCAAGGATGTACAAAACCGCGGAAGAGGGACCCTCCACGGGGGCAAAGAAGGAACAACACGAGGAGAAACATCAGAAATACGAACGGAAAGAGAATCCTGCAGGCGAGATAACCGGACAGAAAGAGGGAGGTGGTGAAGAGGAACAGGAACCGCAGGAGGGGTAAAAGTTAAAGCACGACAGAGACGAGAGGAAGGATGTTGCAAGGACCGCGCAAGATAGCGAAGACAGTAGCGATCACGGCGGTCCTGGAGAGACAGGAAGCCAGTGTCAACATACAAGCTAAGGACGGGAGTCGAACGAAAGGCACCAGAACTGAGGCGCAACCCAGTATGGTGCAAAGCATCAAGACGGCGAAGAGTAGAAGGAGAAGCAGACGAGTAAGCAGGGCAACCATAATCGAGCTTAGACAGGACGAGAGAGGAATGTAAAGCAAGGAGAGTGCGCCTATCTGCCCCCCAAGAAGTATGGGACAAGACCCGAAGGAGGGTAAGGGACTTAGAGCACTCAACACGGAGGTAAGAGATATGGGGAGACCAAGACAAACGAGTGTCAAGGAATAACCCCAAAAGCTTCGCGGAATCTTTGTATTCAAGGGGATGACCATAAAGTGACAAAGAGGGACGAAGAACAACCCGTTTCCGCGTAAAAGTCATGGCACAAGACTTAGAAGTAGAGAACTTGAAGCCATGACCTGTGGCCCAAGACGACACGGCATCAATCGCAAGTTGAAGCCGGCGTTGAAGGAGAGGCGAATCATCACCCTGACAACAAAGGGTAAGATCATCGACATAGAGAGCGGAGAAGACACCAGAAGGAAGAGAGGAAAGAAGACCATTGAGGGCAACCAGAAAAAGAGTAGTGCTCAGAACACTACCCTGGGGCACACCTTCGTATTGCTGAAAAGGGGGAGAGAGAGCGGTACCAAGGCGCACCCGAAAGGAACGACGAGAGAGGAAGCTGCGGAGAAAGAGAGGGAGATGACCACGAAGGCCAAAAGAATGAAGTTGAGATAGGATATGATAACGCCAAGTGGTGTCGTAAGCCTTTTCTAGGTCAAAAAGGACGGCAACAACGGAGGTCTTCGCAGCAAAAGCAGTACGTATATAGACCTCCAAGTTCACCAGGACATCTGTCGTGCTGCGGCACTTGCAGAAACCAAATTGAGAAGGGGAGAGGAGGTGATGGTGTTCCAGGAACCACATCAGACGAACGTTAACCATACGTTCAAAGAGTTTGCAGACACAACTTGTGAGAGCAATAGGGCGAAAGTCCTTAGGGGAAGTACCCAGAGACCCTGGTTTGCGAACAGGGAGGACAACGGCATCGAGCCAGTCCTCAGGGACTGACGACGACTCCCAGATCCGATTATACAGACTCAGTAAATACTGAGACGTGCTCGGAGGGAGATGGCGAAGCATCTCATAATGAATACCATCGGAGCCCGCCGCCGTAGAACCGCAGAGGGCCAGGGCAGAACGAAGTTCAGAGAGAGAGAAGAGATCATTATAGGGAAGCTGAAGATGAGTGCAGAAATCTAAAGGACGAGACTCAAGGACAGGTTTACGAAGAAGGAAAGATTGGGGAAGATGAAGACCAGAGCTAACAGAAGAAAAGTGGGAACCCAGTTCGGAAGCGACCTGCAACGGGTCCGCCACAAGAGTATCATGGAGGTGAAGGACCAGTGAAACATCGGGAACGAACTTACCCGCTATCTTGCGGATACGCTTCCAGATCTGGGCCAGAGGGGTTTCGGACGTAATTGTCGAGACATAAGATGCCCAACATTCACGTTTAGCCGTACGGATGGCCCTACGGGCCACCGCACTCGCTTTCCGAAAGAAAAGAAAAGAATCGGTCGTCTGCCTACGGCGGTGCTTCTTCCAGGCTGCACGCTTACAGCGGACAGCCCGAGCACAGTCCGCATTCCACCAGGGAACGCACTTCCGTGGACCCCGAGAGGAAGAGCGAGGAATAGAGCGGAGGGCAGCGTCGAAGACAGTGTCATGAAAAAGGAGGAGAGCGCGAGAGAGGGGCAGAAGGGAGAGGTCAGAGAGAGTAGCACTGAGGGAAAACAGGGTCCAGTCCGCCTTAGCAAACTGCCACCTAGGGAAAGAGAGGGAAGGGCGAAAAGAGAAAAAGGAAACAAGGATGGGGAAATGATCACTTCCATGGAGGTCATCAAGAACCTGCCATGTGAAATCTAAGTAAAGAGAAGAAGAGCAGAGAGAAAGATCAAGACAAGAAAGGGTGCGAGTTCGAGAGTCCAAATGAGTGGGCTCACCAGAATTCAGAAGAGACAGGGAAGAAGAGAGGAGAAACGGCTCAAGGAGGCGACCCCGGGTATTCGTCAGAACGTCACCCCAAAGAGAATGACGACAATTGAAGTCACCCAGCAGGAGCACAGGCTCCGGCAAGGAGTCTAGGAGGTGTTTCAAATCAGGAAGAGAGAGCGGGACACCCGGGGGGAGATAAATGGAACAAACTGTGTACCATTTCCCCACAAAGATACGAGCAGCAGAACAATGGAGAGGCGAAGGAAAAAGTAAAGGAACAAAGGGAACATCAGCCCGAATCAAGAGAGCAGAAGAATTAGAAGCCCCAGCAATGGCTGGGGGGGGGGAGAGAAAGGAATAGCCACGAAAACGACCAGGACGAGCACCAAGCATCGGCTCCTGGAGACAGACACAAAGGGGCGAAAACCGCGAAACCAGAAGTTGGAGTTCGAGGAAATTGGCGTAATAACCTCGAACGTTCCATTGAAGAATGGACAACGACGAGAAGAGAAAGGACAAAAACAGAGAACAAGGAAGAAACAAAGGCGAAAGACCAACAGAGCACGTTAAAGAATATCAGGGTCGGGATCAGGGTCAGCAAAGTCAGGGTTAGGGGGCATGGGTAAACTGAGCAAAGACGGAGGGAAGGAAACGGGAGAACAGATCAGAGGTGGGCGGGCAGGGTCCGGAGGAGGAGGAGGAGGAGACAACGGAGAGGAGCAGTCAAGGACAGCAGCAGGAAGAGGGGGAGTAGAAAGAGAGGAGCGCACCCCAGCAAGAGCAGCAACCGAAAGGGAAGCAGGGGCCAAAGAAACCTCCATAGCAGGAACAGGGGGCGCAAGCACTGAAACGGGAGTGGAAGGAGCAACAGAGCCAGAAGGAGGAGCTGAGGAAGAAAGCGAAGCCTTCTTACCCGCCGGGGAAGAGGAAGGAGAGGAGCCAGGCTTACGCTTCTGACTTAAAGAGACCGGTGTCCCAGCAACTACGTACCGGGCAACGGATTCCAGTGTCTTAACAGGAGAAGCCGAACGAGAGCACACACGACGGCCGTTAGGAGAGCGATGGACATCCGCCCGCACCGACAGGCGGCGGGGAGAGCCGATAGATGGAGGAAGAGGATGGGAAGGAGGATCGGAGGGTTACGAGGAAGGAGACACAGAAGACACGACAGACCGGGTAGAAGGAAGGGGAACCCCAGACAGAGGACCAGGAGGAGGATCCTTCGGGAGAGAACCCAAAGGGACAGAGGAGGGTGCAGTGGGCGCAACAGGGTCCAAGGCCTGGAAACGGTTGCGAGTCTGAGGAAGGCGGGAAGGACGAGGAGAGGAAGAGCACAACACGCGAGCATAAGAGACATTAGCATAAGGCGGGAGCCGGCGAACCTGGCGCCTCGCCTCAGGAAAAGATAAACGCTCCCGGTGCTTCAAGTTGAGGACGGCTGCCTCAAGCTTGTAAAGGACACACGCACGGGAGAAGGTAGGATGGGCCTCACCGCAGTTGAGGCAACGAGCCTGGGGAGAAGCGCACTCCGACTTAGAGTGACCTTCGCCACCACACAAAGGACAGAGAAAGACAGTCCCGGAGCAGCGGAGGGCACCATGCCCAAACCTCCAGCACTTATTGCAGAGCCGAGGAGAAGGAATGTACTCCTGGACAGAGCACCTGGCACCAGCAAGAATGACAGAGGGTGGAAGGGTCCTACCATCAAAGGTAATCTTCACAACCCGGAGGGGTTGACGGCGACTACCACGAGGGGGACGAGTAAACGTGTCCACCTGGAGAATAGAATGGCCCTGGGCAGCGAGGATATGTCGAATATCGTCGTGGCAGTCGCGTAGGTCCCGAACACCGGTCGCAACATGGGGCGGGAGCAAAATAGTGCCAACACTGGCATTCAACTGGACGTTCTTCGAGACCCGAACGGGGGTCTCGCCAAGGCAGGATAAGGCAGCCAAGCGGGAAGCAGCATCCTGAGAAGGAGCAGCAACGACACGCGTACCGAGACGAGTGGGGTTAAAAGTAATGGAGGCATCCACGGAATCAATGAGATGTCGATGAAGGGAGAAATCGTCAGGAGGCGCAGAATCAAGAGGGAGGAGATCAAAATATTTGGCCCACGAAGCGGGACCAAACAAGGCTTGATAGGTAGCAGAACTGGAAGGAATCGAGCGAGGGCGGCCGTGACGAGAACGGCGGTGAGAACCCCCAGAGAGAGAGGGGTTAAAAGGCGCAGTAGTAACAACTAGAGAAGGAGCCGCGCCAGGGGACGAGGTAGTCACCACTGGGGGCTTGGGGCTCGACCCAACCACAGAGGAGGGAGGGGAGCCAGGGGAAGGAGTCAGAGAGGCCAAAGGAGGAGCAAGGTCGGGGCCCAATGCAGCGGAGGCTACAGAGCCCGGTCTTCCAATACGGACCGACTCGGGGGCTTGGTCGCCCACCCCACGAGCCTGAAAAGGTAAGCCAGAAACAGCCGAAACAGGGGTTATCATCTTGACGAAATTACGAATTCACTCACGAATGTGCCCCCCACACCCACCATGGAGCCACAATTAGAGGCAGGACACCCAACAAGAAGCTATCGCCGATCTTGTCGGGGCCTCCTAGGGGTGCGTCGTGAGTATACGCCCCACAAACGCCACCTTAAGAAACCGACAGTCCGTCGAGATCGGGTTCAGTGACGAAGTGGGGATTGACAATAAAAGGTTCCCCTCGCTCTCGACGTCGGGTACCGCAGTTCTACGGGTGCAAGAGTATGCCTCCTCAAGCACCCGGGCGTCAAAGTAGAAGAAGTCCAAGGGAAGAACCAGAACGAGCAAAAGGTCGGCAGGAAACGGCAAGCAGATAGGAGAAGAGGGGGGAGAAAAACGAAACAGAAGGAAAAGGAAAAGATGCCCAGCAGAATTGGAGAGGACGGCAGCAGGAGCACAAGGCTAGAAAAGGACAGAGGACTGTCCCAAGGAGCATCACACTCCGGCAGCCGCCCACTAAGCCCCCAGACGGCGACAACGAGCTGAGCGGGGAGGGGGGGCGGCGGGGAGAGTCAATAGATGGAGGAGAAGGATGGGAAGGAGGATCGGAGGGCGACGAGGAAGACACAGGAGACATGACAGACTGGGTAGAAAGAAGGGGAACCCCAGACAGGACCAGGAGGGGGGACCCTACGCAACAGAACTCAAAGGAACAGGAGGAGGCAGTGGGCACATCAGGGTCCAAGGCTCTGAAACGGTTGAGAGTCTAAGGAAGGTGGGAAGGACGAGGAGAGGAAGAGCTAACACGCAAGCGTAACAGACGTTAGCATAAGTTAGGAGCCGGCGAACCGGGTGCCTCGCCTCGGGAAAAGATAAAACGCTCCCGGTGCTTCAAGTTGAGGACGTCTGCCTCAAGCTTGTAATGGATACAGGCACGGGAGAAGGTAGGATGGGCCTCACTGCAGTTTAGGCAACGAGCCTGGGGAGAAGTGCACTCCGATGAGAGTGACCTTCACCGCCAGACAAAGGACAGACAGTCCAAGAGCAGCACGGGCACCATGCCCAAACCTCCAGCTCTCGTTACAAAGCCGAGGAGAAGGAATATACTCCTGGACAGAGCACCTGGCACCAGCATGAATGACAGAGGATGGAAGGGTCCTACCATCAAAGGTGATCTTCATAATACGAAGGGTTTGACGACGACAACCACGAGTAAACGAGTCTACCTGGAGGATAGAATGGCCTTGGGCATCAATGATATGCCGAATGTCATCGTGGCAGTCCTGCAGATGCCGAGCATTGGTCGCAACATGGGGTGGGAGGAGAATAGTGCCAACACTGGCATTCAACCGAGCATTCTTCGAGACCCGAACAGGGATCTCGCCAAGGCAGCCAAGCGGGAAGCTGCATCCTGAGGAGCAGCAGCAACGACACGTGTACCGAGATAAATGGGGTTGAAGGTAACAGACGCATCCACGGAATCAACAAGATGCCGATGGAGGGAGAAATCATCAGGAGGCGCAGAATCAAGAGGGAGGAGATCAAAGTATTTGGCCAATGAAGCGGGACACAAGGCCTGATAAGCATCAGTACGCAAAGGAATCGAGCCAGTGCCGCCGTGGCGCGGACAGTGGCGGCGAGAACCCCCAGAGAGAGATAGTGGGGTCAAAAGGCGCAGTAGTCAACTTGATTTACCCGCTCCAGGGAACAAAGTGGTCACCACTGAGGGCTGGAGGCTCGACCCAACCACAGAGGGAGGAGATCTGGGGGAAGAAGGCAGGATGGTCAAAGGAGGAGCAAGGTCGGGGCCCAACGCAGCGGAGGCTTAGAGTCTGGGCTTCCAATACAGGCCGACTCGGGGGCTTGGTCGCCCACCCCACGTGCCTGAGAGGGTTCAGAAACATTCATCGACAAACGAAGAGAAAAATTCATCCACGAATGTGCCTCCATACCCACCATGGAGCCACAATTAGAGCCAGAACACCCAACAGAAAGCTATTGCCGATCATGCCGGGGCCCCCTAGGGGCGTGTCGCGAGTATACGCACCACAAACACTACCTTAAGAACCGTCAGTCCGTCGAGATCGGGTTCAGCGACGAAGGGGGGATTGACAATAAATGGTTACCCTCGCTCTCTACGTTGGGTACTACAGTTCTATGGGTGCAAGAGTATGCCTCCCCAAGCACCCGGGCGTCAAAATATTAGAAGTCCAAAGGAATAACCAAAATAAGCAAAAGGTCGGCAGGAAACGACAAGTAGAAAGAGAAGAGGGGGGGGGGGGAGAAAAAACTGAAGAAAGAGAATAAATTCGCTCAGCATAATGAGAGGGGACAGCAGCAGGAGCACAAGTCCACAAAAGGACACAGTTCTGTCCCAAGGAGCATCACACTCCAGCAGCCGCCCACTAAGCCCCACTCACGGCGTCAACGGGCTGAACAGGGAGAGGGGGGGGGGGGGACGAAAGCCAAAAGAATGAAGGTGGGACAGAATATGATACCGCCAGGTAGTGTCTTGAGCCTTTTCCAGGTCAAAAAGGATAGCAACAATGGAGGTCTTTGCAGCAAAAGCAGTACGAATATAGATCAAGTTCACCAGGACATCTGGTGTGCTTTCCGTGCCCAAGTAATTATCAAAAGGCACCAAACCACGAAGGCTATGTAGCACCATCAAATGTGCTGAATAATCAGAGGGTGCTAAATACCGCCAATGATGCCAATACGAGGACAAACGTACTAGGCAAACAATATCAAAAGTATTAGATTCACCAAGAATTATATCTAGGGGACAAGTGATCGCGAGGGACGGTCGATCTCTGCCTAAACCTTTACCAGGGACCAATAGCGATGTGAATCTCCAAATATTTAATTTTGACCTACACAGAAATTTGATTGTTACATTCCAGCAAATTTTGAGTATTTCCCAGGGTTCCACTTCTGCAGGGAAGGGTCAACTCCCAGATACATGTACCCAATGGGAATGCACGGGTCTCCCTGCAATGTTATTGAACCTGTGTTGCATTTAAATCGTGCACCGTGACAGTAGGAAGAGTGACGCAGCCACTCCCTGTTCGGTACACCCGAGCCGCTCACAATGTTAAGTTGTCCCCAAATGTGGATCTTTTGACTGTATGGATTAAGTGCAGAGGTATGCAGCCAAAGAACAGCAGAAAGTAGAACACGTTTGTAGATAAATATTAAGAGATTTAATTACCATTATAGTTTTCCTTCCTGATCAAGTTGTTTTTCTATTTACCAGTTACAGAGTTAGTCATGAAGGTATCCTCTTAGATTTGCATACCAGGGACAGTCAACCTACTTTTCTTAAGAGATCGTAGCTAGGCCAACAAGTATGTCATAAGGGTACTTTAATAAAAATACATAAAAATAAATAAAGTACGTTGTACAAGTCATACTAACAGCAGTCTCTGTTCTCCTTTGGCATTTTCCTATGCCGTTACGTTTTTAAGTCTCAGGAGATGTGCTCCGTTGGAACACTGACTATCTTTAAGGAACCAAATGGTCAGTAGCTGGTTTACTAGACATTCCTCCCAGAATGTCATTTTAGTGTAACACCGCACTCTTGCAACCTCAAGAATACAGGTATTAAGGATTACTCTATCTTCACAGCCGCTTAGATTTCTCAATAAGTAAATGTGCATGCAATTATTTATTATGTACTCCAAGTCGGCTATTAAAACAACACCCAATGCTTATGTCAAGTTTAATAGCTTATACAGACCGATGATGTTAAACGTTTAATATTACGTTCTTTAAAATCTCAGCATGGATGAACGTGCTAGAGCTGTCTATAACCGTAGCGGGCTCCGGGGACGAGGACCGTGTCGGTGACTGTGCGGTAGTCCGTGAACACTGTGCTCTTAGTATTGATGTTTGTTCTCACCAGCGTTGTCGTGTACGACAGCCTGTGGGGAGTAAATTTATTAATTAGCCATTACAAGTAATCAGGAGGCTGACAGTTCCACTACAATACTGTAATCTTAGAATCGAACTTACACTTGGGTAGCAGTAGTAGTGTAGGTAGTCTGAATGATGACGTAAGAGGTGTGGGCGATGGTCACGTAGTCTAGAGACCTTTCAGTCACAATCCTGAAGTCTGACTGCACATACGTGACTGTTAGTGTTGAAGGTCTGACAACTACCGTTGTTTGGAGGGCCACGCGGTCACCCACCGGCGTCTGTGCCACCTGTGCAAGACAACACTTAACTAGTCAAAGCTCAGCGTCCAGACCATCGTTTATCACAATACATACCAAGTACTCACCGCGAGTGTTCCAGTGGTGACAGTCTGGACGGTGAGAGAAGTGAGGGTGACAGCCACACTCTGGAAAGCCTGATCAGTGAGGGTGACGAAGCGGTCGATGGTGATGAGCTGGGTGACAGTGGGGTTAAATAGTGCATCCACTCTGCTCACTTGAGGACTGCCATACCTTGCACCAGCGTAAGAGGCTGGACCGCTGCTGCCAGAGGTAGCTCGAGGTCCGCTGCTGACCTGTGCAGCCCTGTCACCGCCGCCGGCTCTTTGACTAGAACTGCCAGCTGGACTGCTGGCTTGGCCGAGGTTAATCCCTATTCCTTGACCGCTGCCAAGACCTAATCCAGCACCAAGAAGTGGACCGCTGCCGACGCCCGGGCCGCCACCTACAACTGAACCGCTGACCTGTTGACCCGATGACCCCTGAGAGCTGGCACCTCCCTGTCCTCGGGTCTGACTGCCATAACCAGAGCCAGGCTGATGGGTTGGGGAAGGGATATAGTAGTCCAGATGATGCATAGGAGTGAGCTGGAGCAAGTTTCCTATAAATTCGTAAAATTTATAAGCCAAATAATAAAATTTACGAGGCACTTTCTAGGGGGAAAAAAATTATGCAGTCTTTTCTAAATTTAAAAAGAATTATTTTACTAGGTTTCACATTTATTGAATACTAGCAGTACCCGGGCACACGTTGCTGTGGCTCAAACTCGTGTGCGTTGCCGAGCCACAGCAACCTTCCCAGTCTTCCACACCATTCCCACCTCACCCGTCCCTTCGGCCTCCCAACCATTCCCCACTCCACCATCCCCTCGTCCTCCCCACTATGCCCCACACCCCAGTCCCATTGTCCTTCCCACCATTCTCTTTTACCCCATCCCCTCGTACTCACCATACCAAACTCCTCCGTCCCCTCATCATCCCTACCATTCCCCACTCCCTTGTCCTTTGCCTTCCCAATTCTCTGATGGGAACATCAGACCGTTTGGTAACAGATCACTATGTTCATCACTGAAATAAGAAAAAAGTTAAAAAAAATGAAAGGAAAATGAAAAAATAAAAAAACTACTCGTGAAATGAACGGTATGGTAAACATCTCAATTCCAAAACAATATCACAAAATAATTAAATAAAAAAATAAAAATCGAAACCTATGAAAATAATATTTATCAATGCAATCTGAAATATTGATTTGGAATTTTTGACATTCAGTATAGCATGTATGTTGCCATTATGTGCAACAGATGGCGCCGTTCTTCAAAAACTCATGTTTTTACCTGTCACAGGAGTGGCATCTATATAGAAGGTATATAAAACCACGCTCCTATTCGAATGCAACGTTGTCAAAATTTCTAAGCAATCGGTGAAGAGCTTTCAGAGATCAGCGATTTTGAACAAACGAACATTTCCATTTTTATTTATAGAGATTAGATATGTAGTTGTGCCCAGGTGTCTAAATCATACTATTTCACCAATTTTCTTTACCTAACCACGTTAACTGTGTGCCATGGTAGGGTCCTCTGAAAACAATATGCGACCAAGTTTTAAGAGATGCCGATCCTATTTTACATCGTGGGGGTCCCTTAATGGTTGTCAACCAATTTAAATTGTAACCCCCCCCCCCCCCACAATAAAAAAAAAGTTCCTAAGGAAGGGGGGGGCGGTGTGCTTAGGAGAGTTTATATTTTAATGTTAACTAGGGAGAAAATTAGCTTTGTACATTCGGAAGTTAGGATCGGTGATTTTTTTTTCCTTCTGCTTTGTTAGCTGCAAATTAATGCAAAATTAACGTTCCCCGGAAGTATAGAGCAGGACCAATTTCAGGCAGTAATTTAGAGTTCAGCGAAGAAATTTGAACACCCAATATTATCGACGTTGAAGATTAATAATAGCGCTCATATATATGAATATATTTACATTTTATATTTTCAATAGTTTCAATACTATTCAAACTAAAAACTTTAATGTACAGAAGTCTTTAAGACAAGCTCTGGCCTCTAGGGGGATGCCTCACCAAATAATTGACACATACTCACATGGAGGAAAGTCAAAGTAGCCGAATACCTAGGCTTATTAACAGGCACTTTTGTAAAACCTCATGAATGATCAGTACTCACGATTGAGTAGTGTGTGGATACTACCACCAGGTATCTTGGCGACACTAGTTTTTTTTTTTTTTTTTTTTTTTTATTTTTATAAATTACACAAATTACAAGAACACACAAAACAACGCAAACCTGTACACATCAAGTACACCAATGAAGTAACAGTACACAGGAATAAACAGTCTGTACACTAAACAATAACAGTAACCGCAAAACAAACACAAGCGCTGAACAAAATGAAAACGCATTGAAGCAATGGGCTAAACAGTACAGGGAAATAAGTGCTAAAACAGTACATGGAAACAATAGGCTAAACAGTTCATATCTACATAGCAACACAGAACATGGCCAAGAAAATTACATGAAAAATAAATTAACAATAAAGTACATAAATAACATTGAAACACACCTGGAACCAAGAACATAAACATACACAGACGTGGATATAGAATCACGTGCACAAAACCACGCCTACCACACACACAGAAGAACAAAGGAGCATAGGATCATACACGCGCTACCCAGGAAAATGATATACACTAAATAAGAAGAAATTATGTACACGCACACTAAACACACTCTAAACAACAAGACAAACACACTCATACCACCCACACCACCACGGCACACCACACTGCACCCAAGCACGCAAAATAAAGGGTTACAGGCCAAAGTGAAACACGGCCACAAAAGGAACAGTAGAAAACAGTACAGCAGAAAACCCAGGCCCACGCAGGAGCCAAAACCCCCCTCAAAATCACACACCCACACGCATACGGACACAACCGGCACCCGGAGGTACGGAAAACACACCACACACACACAGGAGCAGCAGCATCTCAAGGGGGGAGACACACAAACACACGCAACCCCCGCCAAGGACACCCCAAGAAGCGGAAAGGGAGCGCATAGCAAAGCAAACCCCGAAACCCCCCAACCCCTCTAAACCCCCCCCATCAACACCCCAACCCCACCCAAGCCGAGAACATCACCTTGCCACCAAGGCACCCGCCGACCCAAAGGCAACCCCACGAACATAGGCATCTGTGAACCACCGACCAAACTCCTCCGGAAAAGCGCGCTGCAACCACCACCAGGTAAACCGCATGCGCCCCCGTAAAAATCCTAAAATTCGGGCGATCCCAAAACCCTCCCGCCTCCCAACCCACACACAAAACACATAATCAGCAACCAAAACACACAATGTATTACGCACCCGCTGCGGATAAGCCGGAAAATACAAAAACAAAAACTGCAAAACATCACCCCGACAACCCGGACCACAAAACACCTCCAGGACATCCCGAAACCAGTCCACCAACCCCTGTAACCGGACACAAAAATAAAATACATGCACCTGCGATTCACATAAACCACAGTGAACACACGCCCCAGAATCACGCAAGCCAAGCATACACAACCGCTCATTTGTCGCCAGCGACAAATGCAGAACCCGAAACAGCAATTCACGCTGCTGAGGCGCCAAGAACCGTGCCCCCAAACACGACCAGATACCACCCCAATCCCAACACGGGAACAAGCCCTCCACTCGAGGCCGCACCCGGGGCAACAACACCCCATACACAGCCTTGCACGAGAAAGACAGAAACCCAGGATGGCGGCAGAGCTCCCGAAGAATCCCCACGGCCCAAGAATAAACAGGGGGGGTAACCAAGGCCACCTCCTGACAAACCCCCAAATCAACCAAAAAACTGAAGCGAAGCGAGCAGAAAAACACACCCAGCGTATTCAACCCCCCACCGAGAGCCAGCCCCCGACGCAACGAGACCCAGAAGAGGGCCTTGGCCTTCGTGAAAACGTCAGGAATGCCAACACCCCCCTCTCTCACCCCTAACACCAACGTCGAACGGCGCACCGGTTGATAACGCCCACACCATACATATCTATACACCACACTCTCCAAACTCAAGGCCTTCCGACGATCCAACGGGAAACATCGAGCCACAAACCAGACACGCGACAAGACCTTACACGCAGCAAGCAGTCCCCTCTGATAAATCGTCAAGGGACGACGCGACAAAAGGCCAACTGCAACACCAACCGACCGAGAGACAGCACCCCAATTCCACTCCAAGGAGCGATCATAGGAGGCAAACCAAGTAATCCCAAGAACCCGAATCGAGGAGACCACCGGAAACCACGACCTATCCCACACCAGGCGGGAGGCCCACTCACCGATCCCCATCAACCCCGACTTCGCCCGATTAAGAACGGCCCCCGTAGCGGACTCAAACCGCAGGAGAACGTCCTGGACAGCTTCAACAGAACCCTCCGAAGCTACAAATAGAATGGTGTCGTCAGCATACCCGCAAACGGGTAGCCGGAGACCGGACGGCAGACAAGGAGGCACGATCAAGGAACACGCTTTCACCGCCCGAAAAAGAGGTTCCTGAAAAATCACATACAAAAGCATGGACATGGGACACCCCTGACGAACGGAACGGCAAATAGGAAAAAATGAGCTAAAAAACCCATTCACACAAATGCGACTGCGACTCCGGACATACAACAAACGGATCCACCCCACAAACACCACCGGAAACCCAAGCCTCTCCATAGCACTAAAAACAAACTCTAAAGACACCCGATCAAAGGCCTTGGACCAGTCCAAGCTGATCATAGCCGCCGAAAGCCGATACTCGGACGCATAGAGAAGCACGTCACGAAGTAAGGCATTGCAATGCATCAGGGCACGGCCAGGCACACCACAAAATTGCTCCATAGAGACCACCGACGCAACGACACCCCGACATCGACGCGCTAAAACCTTAGAAAGAATTTTATAATCAACATTTAAGAGCGTAATAGGCCTCCAATTGGAAAACAACTGCAAATCGCCCGGCTTCGGGAGTAGCCGCACGATCCCGTCACAGAAGGAATCAGGCAGAGCACCCAAACGCAAACACGCCTGCACCACTTCCAAAAGCACCCCCCCCAGCACATCCCAAAAGGTAAGGTAGAACTCAATGGGCAGGCCATCCGCACCCGGCACTCTCCCAGAACGAAACGACCGAACCACCTCCAGGAGCTCCACCGTGGAAACATCCTGCACCAACCGGGCACACTCCGAGCGCGACAAACCGGGAAAGCACCTGTCCAAAAAGGAACCCGCGAGCACACTATCACCATGCACCTCCCCATAGAGGGCCCCCAACTCCCGCCGTGCGGTAAGCAGAACACCCTCTGTGCTAGAAAGCACAGACCCATCAGGCCGCCGAAGGCCCTGGAGAAGAACGGAACCCCTAGCAGCCTTCTCCCTCCCTAAAAGAAAGGGAGAGAGCCTCTCCCCATCCACCCGCTCAGCTACACGAGCACGCACGCGAACACCGTCAGCCAACACCGCACGCAAATCACAAATACGCTCCTTACACTCAGCAATCTCACTAAAGCAGTCAACCCCAGCATTCAACCGCACATATAAAGAAGACAAACGCGCCTGAAGGAACCGCAGCAGACCAAACCTCCCGGCAGCCTCCCGCTTAGCAACAATCCCAAAAAACCTCCGACACTCCACCTTACACCACTCCCACCAAACGAACAAAGAGGAGAAATCAGCCTTCCGGGCAACGATGCCAACCCACCAGGCCCGAAACTGCGCACAAATACGTGGACAACGCAATAACCGACAATTGAGTTTCCACCACCCAGGCCCCACCCGCACCTGACTCCGGACACCAACCCGTACAACCACCATACAATGATCCGAGAAAGCCACCGGGACCGTGCGAAAATCAAAAACCGAACACTCCCCACCAGAAACATAGAACCTATCCAACCTAGAACTCGCCCCACGCGCAGCGAAGGTATACTCCAACGAGCCGCCACACAAAACAGCCGCATCGCGAAACCCGCACGCACGCAAAACCTCAATTAAAGCGGCCGAAACATTCCGAGGGTGAGCACTAGAGCAATCCCTCACACTCGTAACACAATTAAAATCCCCCCCAAAGATCAAATCCCGCGTATCATGCCGCAGGTATGGCAAAAGCCCCTCCCGAAAAAACAGCTCCCGGTCCTGACGATGCGCCACCCCAGAAGGGGCGTACACTGTCAAGAACGGAATCACAACCCCCAAATACTCAGCCCGAACAAACAAGACCCGCCCATCTTCATCCATTTCCGTGTGAAGCACGGAAATGGATGCCCTCCGCGAAAACAACATCAGCGTTCCCCCAAAGGACGTCCTCGGCGGGTTCAGCACAACCTGATACTCAGCACACAACCCCTGCAACACAGACACATCCCGAACATTGTGCTCTTGGATCAGAGCCACATCCACCCGCTGCTCCCGAAGCACATCCACAAGGCCCAATTGGACCGCCAAAGCATTCAGACCACGAACATTCAAAGACGCACAAACAATAGCAGGCGCCATCGAACCTATTAATGACCCCCAGCCCCTCCAGGACCACCAGAGGGCACAGAGCCACCCACTGCAGAGGCGCCGTCAGCATCCAGAGGCTCAAACTGCCGCTGTTCCACCGTCGGGGAATCCACCATAATGCCTGGCCTCTGATCCCGCAGGAGGCGGACAGTGCCGGCATCACCCAGCGAAGCACGCCGAGACCCCGCTGCCACTGACCAGGTATCACCAACGCCCACCACCGACGAGGAATTCTTGCTGCCAACCGGCACTGCATCACTTCCGGAATCCATATCAGACACAGGAGAATTAGGAGGAGGAGGGGGGGCACCACCCAAGGCACAACTCCGCGAAGCCTCAATCCGTTTGCCAGGGGGCTCTCGACTGCGTGAGCGCGCCCCCGCAACGCGCTTCCGGCGAGGAGCATGGGAGGTCAACGCCCCCTCATGGCACGCACCCGCAGGGGGAGCAGTAGGCGGACTCGCAATGCATGCAACAGGAACGCCGGCACCAACGACGACGCTCCCATCACCCTCAGTGAAAGCATCGCCTACAACGGGAGGCACCGAGACGACACTCCCAACACCTCGCCCATTCACCAACGAAGCACCAGGAACAGGATGCACCTCCACATCCACCGGAAGGAGAAAACGGGAATCAGGAGCAGCCACGTCCTCCACCACAGCTGGCACAGAAGACACGATAGGCACAGACGAACCAGCAGGCACATCAGTCGCAGGTGCACCACCAGGCACAACAGTCGCAGGTGCACCACCAGGCACAGCAGTCGCAGGTGCACCACCAGGCACAGCAGTCACAGGTGCACCACCAGGCACAGCAGTCGCAGGTGCACCACCAGGCACAGCAGTCGCAGGTGCACCACCAGGCACAACAGGCGCAGGTGCACCACCAGGTACAGCAGTCGCAGGTGCACCACCAGGCACAGCAGTCGCAAGTGCACCACCAGGCACAGCCGACGCAGGTGCACCACCAGGCACAGCAGACGCAGGTGCACCACCAGGCACAGCAGTCGCAGGTGCACCACCAGGCACAGCAGTCGCAGGTGCACCACCAGGCACAGCAGTCGCAGGTGCACCACCAGGCACAACAGTCGCAGGTGCACCACCAGGCACACCAGTCGCAGGTGCACCACCAGGCACACCAGTCGCAGGTGCACCACCAGGCACACCAGTCGCAGGTGCACCACCAGGCACAACAGTCGCAGGTGCACCACCAGGCACAACAGTCACAGGTGCCCCACCATTCACACCCCCCACGCCGAGGACCAGCCAGGGATGCACCATCCTCACGGAGGGGGGGAAAATCCCCCACACTGAATACAGAAGCAGTCTCCAGTCGAGGAATCTCACACTGGGCAGCGTCATGGCCCTCCTCCCCACAGCGGAAGCACGTGCGGGCCTGCCCTGGATAGAAAACCCGGAACGGAAGACCACAGCACATAACCTTGGAGGGGATGGGCTCCTTGAGGCGCATATGCAGCGTGCGAGTACCCAGCCGGAGGCCCCGCAGCCGCCCGGCACTAAACAAGTTGTACCGATGACGCAACACCATACCATACCTCGTAAACACAGAAGAAAGCTCCACCTCTGGAAACGTAACAGGTACCCCGTGCACGCTCACAAAGGTCAGTGGACCCCACGGATCAGAGACAGTCACAGACACAGCCGAATGAGGAAGGGGAGTCGTCCGCTCGTTCCAACACCCCACAAACCGCTCGTATCCAGGTGACGTGGCAAACGTCACCGCCACGCGAGTGGGAGAAAATTTCTCGAGACCAAGGAGATCTTTAACATCCACCTGAAGGACATCCAAAAGCGCAGCCGCCACTAGTTCCCAATCCACCGGTGCAGAGAACTCCAGCCGAGCAGTATTCACACGGCGGATGCGGCCACCACCAGCCGCCGCCATATTGCTGACCTCCACCTCAGTCAGCTGGCGCCCCGCAGCAACGAGCAACCACCACCAGTCAGCGACAAACAGCTACTGGCAGCCAGAGCCCGACGTCCACGCCCCCCAGAGGCAGAGGACGGAATTCATGGCGACACTAGTTATACCAACAATCGAAATTTTGATCGTTCAGGGTTATGGCTTAGCGAGACCTGAAATTGCCAGATTCCCTAACAAAAATTCTTACCATTTTAATTCAAGGCAAACCTTTAGCATAACTAGTCTTGGCAAGCCGAAATTAAGGCACGCAATTTCAGAAGTAGTCAAGAACTGTTTAAATTGTTAACATTCCTCGAGATTTATAAGCGATTAGAAAGGTACAATTTTTGCCAACACTTTCTGGAACATTTATCTAACCCAATATTTACTTACGGTGGAAATTTGTGCACCGACCAACACCCGGGACACCAGGGTCGTCCATAGCAGCAATACCAAGGAATACGAACACATCTGAAATTAATAACCGTTACTATTCAAAATCAGAGGTGGGAGACCAGTGTTACATATACCGACTGAAATTTACAGGAAAACTATGAAAAAATATGCATATGTATTTACTTCTACCTTCACAAGATTAACTAGCTACACAAATTTGTTTCGGAAAAAGTGAAATACGCAAGCTAGTATTAAACATTTACTTTACTGCACAACACTAAATCAACACAAATGCACTATTCACAGCACTAGGTAATAAATTATTATTCATCATTTTAACAGAAACTTTGCTAAGTAAAGACTATACCCAACTCTTCAATTTAACTGGTTAAAGCCATTCATAACTGCAGGCCTAATAAAAAAGGAGGTGGCACAGCAATATTTTACAAAGATACCTTCATCTGCAATAGTGTCATTGGTGAAAGAGACCACTATTTTGAATATACCTTTGCCAAGTTCTCCAGTAAATCCCTTAAATCCTCCCTGACTATCTGTGCCATCTATAGATTTCCTAATACCAACATAGCTTCATTCTCAGACAACGTAAGGAATCTTATAAATGACAATCTCAACAAAAATCACATCATCTAGGAGGCGATTTCAATATTGACCTAGGTCTTCAAAATAACACTCGTCGACTATTTCTGTAACAGCATGCACTCTTGTATGCTAATCCCCACAATTGCCACGCCCACTCGAGTCACTCATATCTGCCACTACCTTTGATCACTTATGGACTAATTTAACAGCTCCCCTTACATCTGGGGTAATTATGAAAGAACAACCGACAACTATCCTACCTTCCTCATAGCAAACAGGGATACAATACCACCAGAAAGCAAGAAACTCATTCAGGCTACACAGTGAATCAGCTTTAGGCAATCTCTCTAATGCTATTCACAATATTAACTGGGAATCTGATTTCAGTAATAAACAGGATATGAACTTATTAACTAACCTCTTTCTCTCCAAAACTAAGCCTCTACAACACTCCCTGTCCCCTCCTTTCCAAAGAAGTAACCGACAAAAGAAAAAACAATCCGTGGCTCACAAGTGGCATAATCAAGTCAAAATACATATGAAAATAAATTTCAGTATTGGCCTAGTTACAAAGGGAAGTACTTAAAAGGTATTCATCAGTGCTTACCAGTATCATATGAAAAGCCAAACTTTCATATTATGAGACTAGATTGAAAAAAACAAAAGGCAATAGGAAAAGCACATGGAATACCATCTCTAATATCCTAGGAACAAAACACTCCCACAACCAGAAAACACTAAGGATGGCTTTACACCGTCAACCGATTTAGAAGTGGCAAATTAATTTAATAGCTTTTTTTCATTGGTTGGTGCTAACCTTGCCATTAAGATCCCACAGACATATCAACACATCTCAGGCAGCTATCCAAACTCTCCTCTTTCACCAGTCAGCCCGACAGACGTGTCCATCATACACATTAAAAACCACAGCTGGGAACATCAGTGAAATCCCATCCATTGTATACAAGAGCCTCCCAAATCCTTGTGACACTTATAGCTCTGCTGTTCAACAAATCCTTCGAGTGCCATACCTTCCCTGATATCCTTAAAGAAGCAAGAATAACGCCAGTTCATAAAGGATGTAATCCGGCAGACAAACATAGACCAATATAAAACCTACCCATCCTATCAAAAATATTTGAAAAAAATGATCTACAAACAGCTCTACTCCTATCTCGTAAAATGTGACACGCTTAGCCCTTGTCAGTTTGGCTTCCGCCCCCCCCCCCCCCCCCCCCCCCCAAAAAAAAAAAAAAAAAAAAAAAAAAAAAAAAAAAAAAAAAAAAAAAAAAAAAAGTACCAAGGATGCAATTATTAGTCTTAATATAATTTACTCAGCCCTTGACAAAAGTGAGTTTCCGATTGGACTCATCATTGACCTGATAAAGGCCTTTGACCCTATCACAATTACCTCTTACGTAAATTCCATCATGGAATCCGAGGCCATGCACTAGACTATATCCAATCCTATCTTAATGACAGACTTCAATGTGTAACCATCAATAATATAACTTCTCCCACTCTACCAATAACCGTTGGAGTGCCACAGGGCAGCATCTTGGGACCTCCCCTATTTCTTATATACATCAATGATCTGCCTAATGTCTCAAGCATTCTGAAACCTATTTTGTTTGCTGATGATACTACCCTCATCTACTCAAACCCCAACCCAGACACTAAATGATGTTAATAATGAACTAATAAAAAGTCTACTTATGGATGTCAACCAATAAACTAACACTTAAAGAAAAGACCCCACTACATTTTATTTAGATGCAAATCTACGAATGCAATTCAGCTTCAGATAGATAATGTAAGCATTAGCAATAAAAATGATGCAAAGTGTCTTGGCCTATTCCTAGACAAGAGACTACTTCAACACCCACATACAACACATAATTAAGAGTCTAAAACAGTTGGGATACTCTCCAAAATCAGATATGTACCTAACTTTGCTCTCATCTCTATATTATGCACTAATCTATCCCTATCTTAACTATGGTATCTGTGCATGGGGTTCTACCACTGCAAACCAGCTCAAGTCCATCATCACCGAACTAAAATCTGCCATCAGAATAATAAATTCTGCTTTCAGACAACACAACCCCCTTGTTTAGCTCCCTTAACATGCTAAACAATCTCACTCTACAAATTTTCTTGTGCCAATTACATTTACAAAACCCTGTTCTTAAACGCAAATCCTGCTCTAAAACTCTCCCTGGACAGATGTAATAACACATTTCCACACCAGAAATAAATATCTTTAATATCCCCAGAGTCAAACTTAATCTGCGTAAACACTATGCAAATAATGTGACCCAGTCGATGGAACTCTCTCCCTAATGAATTTAAAAGCTGTCCAATCTCTGCGTCATTCAAAAACAAAACTAAAAAGTACCTAATCTCAACTGCATAGTTTTTTTTACCTTGTTGCTTTAAAATTGCACTGTATCTATTGCTACCCAATCTCCCGATCTTTAAATACCCAATCCGAACATCTTTACCATTGTGATCATTGCTGTCTTATATGTGCTATCAATATGCTGTACGGTGTCTGTTAATCTTGTTTAAATTACCATTCAAGATGTCAATGTAGTCAACCAGAGCTTTAATATACCAATGTGCTTTAAATATACTTACTATTCTCATATCTTTTTTTTCTTGCAATGTATCTGTAATTTTATTAATTCTGCTAGAATTTACTTAAAATTATACGTTAGATTGAGGACCTGCCCGAAACGCTGCGCGTACTAGTGGCTTTACAAAACTGTAAATACTATGCTATGTATTCTCTCTAACCCAATGTACCTTCTTGTATATAAATAAATAAATAAATACATGAACTTATTACTACAACACGCACAAACCTTATAATATAGAAAGAGTGTTGCCAATAAAAGAAACAATGACTAGAATGCCAAGCACAAGAACGCTGCCCGCCTTGTTGCCTTCCCCACTCACTACAAACAGACACACTAACGACAGACTCTGAAACAAGGATAGGAAAGCTCCCTATAAAATGTATGTTCATGTATCACCCAACCCAACGCTCTACCAAACTATTAGCGCCATCTATTGACGGGCGCGGCTACTACAGGAGAATGTGATACTATTTCATACCGTTCTCAATTACATTAAATCATTGACCATCTTGAGTAATTGTTAAGATTATCTGTTTTTAATTATAATAAATATTAATTTAGTTGTCCGTCTATATTATATAGTTTGTAGTTTGTACTTCACTGTACTTCAATAATCACAATGTTTCCAGTGATTTTACTGAGTTTAACCTCCTATATAAATACAAATATTAAACATATATTAGTCCATAATGAGGTGAGACAAATCAAATAACCAGCATCGCGAGACTGACCTCTGTCCTTCTGGACGGCGCTTCTTCAAACTTTTTCGTTCGTGACCTAGTTTAATGTTATGCAATAACCCACCGACACATATCATGCACAAATATAAAGTACTGGCGCACCGTCTTGCGTGAACAGGTATGTAACATATGTTATTTTCTTAACCATATGATACGTACGTGCATATATTCATACATAAAATGCTCACCTGTGCATTTTGGTGAAGTCTGACTGAATTTTAACCTGTAAGATATGAATTCTTAGAAAAGATGTTGCAAGCAAAGTAAGGGAGAAATTTGTAATTAGGTCATCCCGTTCTCTGAGTAAAGTGATCTCATCGAGTCACCAAACCCACTCTCACACCTGGCGTGTAAATAACTGGGCCTCCACTCTTCAAACAGAATTGGTCGCTATAATCCTTGCACTCGAAAGCGTATATGAATCCAAAGTTGACATGCTAGTTGTAGGTGACTCCTTGTCATCCATGAATGCCCTCAGCTCCCCACGGCATAACTGTGACCTCCTTGTGTCTGAAGCTAGACACATATATAATTAAATAATCAATGAATGAATGAGTCAGAGTTTGTCTGCTGTGGATTCCTTCCCAATATTCGTCTCCGAATGAATGATTAAACTGATGAATTAGCCAAAACCTTTGCTCGTAAAGAGAGAATTGATTACCGTCTTGGACTGACTTTTATCAGCCTGAGGGCAGAAATATTCCGGGAGCATCAACAAAATCTCGTAGATTTGAGGCAAAGTGAAATTCACACCAGTTACTCCATCTTTCATCATTCTATTATGTAGGAAGAACAGTACGTCTATGGGTCATCCAATAAGGTTAGCAGACTTCTAGATGTTACCACTGCTAGGTTTAGTCTCGTCTACAAGTACCTCTGGGAGTTTGTATTATCTGCTTATTTGAATTTGTGTAAATGTAAAATCTGGAAGCATAACTATTCGCATACATTTATTTTATTTTAATTTAAATATATACAAGAAGGTACATTGGGTTTATGAACAAACATAGTATTGATGTTATTACATTCTTTTAAAGCCATCTAATTACAGAAGATAATTTCTTGCACAAATTTCAAAAAATGTTAACAGGTACATTGTAAGAAAATTTGACAAAGATTTTTTCATTTTATTTGGTAAACACAAATACAACGTAACAGAAAAACATCAACATCATTATTCCCATTAACAAGGCAAGAAACACATGAACAAAACTCAAGAACAGTAAAACAAACACACAAACAAAAGTCGTATAATACACAAAATGAAAACATAAACATAGGTAAACTTTTAAACAGTCGGAAAAGAAAAAGCACCAGAGCACTATAAACCAACAAGAACCAGGCAAGAAACACGTGAAAAAATAACCGTGTCTCACAGCACATCAAAACATAAGCAACACAGAGCAAGAACCACACACACAGTTAATCATCTTATATTAATCCGGACATAGACGACGAGGGTACTTCTTCCTGTAGGCATCCCACCGAGCACACACCTCCGCAGACGAGTTAACGTGACAACGCGATCCCCGCGCTCGATACATGAAGTCAGGAACATCCAGCTCGGCGATCACTACCATTGGGGCGTAAGTCACTGGAAGAGGCCGCACAGAGCTCGGCGGCGCAACTACAAAGGGCTGGAGCACAGGAGCTGGCCGGACACAGGGCGGCAGCACAACGGGGAGAGCCGTAGGGGACAAAATCGCATAGGGCGATGGCGCAGGGGCCGACACTACAGGGCCTGAGTAACACAAGGCGGCTGAGCAGAGGACAGCCGCACAGTGGTCGGCATCACCGAGGGCAGACGCAGGTAGGACGCAGACATGGAATCCAGAGGCATGGAGGCCGCCGGAACCGAATCTTTCTTAAGAACAATCACCAAGTCCCCTCTCCCGCAACCGCGGCCGGTGCCACAACCATTCAACCCAGGAAACCAGCAACCGGGGATGCAGAGGCAGCCGGAGAAGACACAGGACCCTTTTGACAATCCCACCACAGGTCCCATCATCGCCACAATACGGCCCACAGGAGCCACAGGCACCCCAACATCGTAGCCCAAATCATCATCCACAGAACACGAACTCCCGGAGTCCTCAAAATCCCTGGCGTTGGCCCAGGCCTCACCACGAGGCAGAGACAGACTCGAAGCTCGCCTCGATCGCTTGGACACAGGTCGTAGGTTGTCAGAACTCTCACCCCCGCTAAGAGGCACCGCATCAGAACCTCCTGTTGGCCGCACAACTCCACGCTTTGCGATATCATTCAACATCACAGCCTCAGCAACCTGGGTAACAGGACCACATACCGCAGGAGACAACACCACGTGCACGTCAACACGGACGTGCTACCATTGTAGCACGGGGAGAGTGTTCTCGACTTATCCTTCCTTCTACTCCCCCTCTACCCGTATTCTTACTTTTTTATTCTCTACAAGGGACTCCAAAACTTTTACTAAAGCCGACTCCACGCCACGTGGTCCTAAGACGATTGACCGACTTAGGATTCTACACCCAGTATGACGTGACCTAGGCTTTGAGCAAAACCCTAGAGTCGCCTCCGCCGCCACCACCAGACTAGTAACACAGAGCAATGATCGAGGTCTGGATCGATCATGCTAATTAATCAACCTTGGGGCTTGATCCCCACTATAACCGATGACCTTGAGTGTGGAATAAATTACACGATAAAGATGACTTCCGATTTGGTGTTAGAATCGGCGCCCAATCCAACTCTGCCTCATGTGGACCACGTGACCAGGACAAGTTCACATAACTTGAACATACACATGGAAATAATAAAAATGCAAATTATTAACTAATTAATTTATTAAAAGAAAACTAAAACAAAATCTAAATATGTTCACTCCCTGTCACTTTAACACTCCCTACTTGACCTGAATGCAATAAGTTGACTGAAGCAAAGGAACCGGAGATACATAGGGCGGCAACATAGTGGGCAGAGTCGCAGGGGACACAATCACAGAGGGCGATGGTGCAGGGGACACAATCACAGAGGGCGATGGTGCAGGGGCCGACACCACAGCGGGCGGAGTAACAAAGAACGGCTGAGCAGAAGGAAGCTGCGCAGCAGTCGGCACCGTTAGGAGCAGATGCGCGGAAGGCACAGACATGGACGCTAGAGGCACGGGGGTTGCCGGAACAGAATCTTTCTTAAGAACGAGCACCAAGACCCCACCCTCTCCCGCAACCTCGTCCTGTGCCACAACCTCCCAACGCGGGGATGCAGAGGCAGCCAGAGAAGATACAGGACCATGGCCAGGCGACAATCCCAACACAGGACCCAACACCGCTGCAACACGGCCCACAGGAGCCGCAGGCACTCCAACAACGTCGCCCACATCATCATCCACAGAAGACGAACTTCCGGAGTCCCCAAAATCCCGGACGTCGGCCCAGGCCTCACCACGAGGCGAAGACAGACTCAAAGATCGTCGCGAATACTTGGACACAGGTTGCAGGTCGTCAGAACTATTATCCCCGCCAGGAGTCACCGTAACAGAATCTCTGGTCGGCCGGACAACTCCATAAAGTGCACGATCACACAACATTGCAGCCTCGTCATCCCAGGGAACAGGACCACTCACCGCAGGAGACATCACAGCGTGCACGTCGACACGGGCCGAAGACACAGCTGCCGGAGACCATACAGGCCGGGGCGCAGCCTTGACGTCCTGGGGCGCAAGACCACACTCCACAGGAGACACAATGGAGATTCGACTGGAGACGAGGTAGGCAGAGATAGCTGAGGTGCGGGAGCTGGGGATGCACTAACTACCACCCCGACACCCACATCGAGGCTGGCATCAGAGACCGGCAACGGGGCACCAGTCGACTGGGACGTATCACTCACCACAGCAGCACCTTCCGACAGGTTCGGGACCGCAAACGGGGCAAAGTCCTCCTCCCTGAAGAGGTTCACAGGACCGACCCGACTCGCATCACATCCCACAGCCTGATGGCCTGAGAGTCCGCACCGGAAACAAGTCCGGGGCTGACCCCCCATAGAATACACGTACCATGAAGCCCAGAAGCAGGAGAGATGCAGGGATGCGGTCCTTCAAGCGCAGCGCCACAGTGTGTGTCCCATTCGGGATACCCTTCCACCGCCCGGAGCAGACTGCATTCATCCGGACACTCCAGACCCGCCCATACCGGGTAAAGTGTCGCTGGAGAAGAGAGTCGGGAACTCAAAGGGAGCACCATGAACAGCCCGATAGGGAGTCTCACTGCACCTGTCCGACACTTCCACCGAACCACCACCTTCAGGCAGAGTAAATGTCCTCCCGTCATAGCTGCCCACAAAGTCACGAAACAGCCGTGGAGCAGAATTTGACAACAGCTCGATGCCTGGACACAAATTGAACGCCGCACACAGACGCCACACTATTATAGTACTGTGGGTTGGTTGGTGTTGTCGTCGTCGATCCTTCTCTACGGACAACCCAACCCACAACTCGGCAGAGTGCTTATACTTCACTAGGAGATCACACTAGGCGCTTCTGGCTCTTGGAGAGGGGCTCCACGTCACACGTTTAGGGGATGCGGCTCCAACACTCAGCCTCGTTGTCACGTGCACACACCCACTCGAGCCGCTGTGACTCCCCACTCTCTCCTTAGGTGATATGATCTCCTCAATCCCCTTTTGACTTATTAGTATTACCTTTTACCCTGTCCAGAGCAGTGGTTCTTGGTTCTTTCTCTCTCTCTCTCCTTCGTTACTACCTCCTGGGAAGCCTCACTAGGACAAGGGCAAACACCAGCAAATTGTGACACATTTACTGAACAAAGCACATACACGATACATACACACATATAATAATAATGAATCCTATACTCTATAATATCACAATCAGGTTGCACTCCAACACCATCAGAACTCTATTATCAGCTTATCCAGTGGTATCCTATCTCCTGGTTCACCACCTGATACTATTAACCTCCTCAAGTTGGTCAAGCCTACATACACTGTTGCACCATCAGCAAGATAACATATATATACAGAAAATCAGCATTTGAATGCAATAACATATACCAGTATAAATGTTCATTGATACTTCAGTATAAAAAAACTCCTTGACGTAAGAATGCCAACAGTCACTCACCTCTCACTGCGTCTTGCACGCTAATGACAACCAAACACTATCAACTCCCTATAAGTAATCCACCAGAACTTCCCCTTCCACCTCTGGAAGTTCACTACCCTAATATCTTTAGGTTCTGCCGGGCTTCACTACCAGGATCCTCTGCAGCTCCTCCAGGCTGCTATCATGAAGTTTCCTTGTGCAACTACGGTGCTTCACCCTTCTGTTAGGTTCTTCCACAGCTCTCTTGGCTGCTACACCACCTCTACAGAAGCACGTGACACTCCTCTTCACGGCTGCTTCTCCTCACAGCTCGAGGTCCTCTGCTCCACTACCTTGGAGTCTCATCAGCTACATCATCTGCTGGCTTCGAAGTTCTCAGCAACTTCTTCCCCAAAGACAAACCTGCAACCCATCGACGTTCCAATAAAATGTTCCCCTTTAACACATAAACAAAAATAACCACACAATATGCTTGCCTCAAACCTCTATCTGTCCTCTACATACAGTGAGAGTGGACTCCCCCGTTTTGGGCGGGTCCATACTCCACCTCGCCTGGCGGCGGTCCTCACTCGCTGGGAGGGTCTTCCTCCATCCGGAGCCAGGCTCCTTCAGTCGTCCGCCAGCGCTCAGAGCGGACGGACGTCGCTCCGTGCTCCTCCCTCTTCACTCTCCTATTTCAGGCTTTCTGCCTTATTAAAACATGTCTAACTTATAAATAAACATTGCTACTGTCGCTGGGCACACGACCAACTACAAGTGATCACTATGAACTGGCGTTTATCGTGCTTACCACAGATTAATTGGTCGAGGGCGCTTTCCCTCTGACGGCGTCTGGTCAGGGCGCTCCACACAGCCCACAATAATGCTTCTGGGCGATTTAATATCTGCTCGTCGACCAGGACTTGAGACCACAACGTTCCCAGCTCGATTCCACAGCTGGTACGTCCGCACACTTCTCTTCTCTTCGAGATATATCACTAGGGGTTCCCTTCTGACGGGAGCTCAAACGGGGCGCGGCTTCCCCCTGCGATGTCTGGCACTCAAGTGAGGTCAAAGCCCTTCCAGAAGCGAGCCTCACGCCTCCAGCAAAATGTCCACATCTCCTAGCCAGTCATTTATCTGTTTTCTTCTTCATTGCCCATAATCTTAAACTGTTATACATATCCAAGCAACTATTTTACATATGCGTTATCACCTCAATACTTGCTAGACCTTCTAATCAGGTCAGGCTTGACGAATAACTCTCAAGGAGGGAGACTCGTTTCTCCTGTAGGCTGAGATCATAACAACACCCACCCACAACATATCAATCATGACCACTTCAACTGCCGGGTAAGATGCTGGACAAGTAAATTTCAGGCCAATAGTATCCCTCCGCTTCACAGGGGGAAAGGGGGGGGGCCTCATCCATCTAGCCGCCACGGCCTCAAGGGCCCGCTCACAAACACAAACTACAACAGGCCAGCAAACCAGGAGCCCACAGGCGACACGTCCGCATCCACCAAGAGCCAGACGAGCACTTGACAAAAATTAGTAGGAACATTAAAGTAATATAATTTGTGGGTTATCAACAGGTACATTGCAGCATAATTTGAGGATTATTTCAAGGTATAATGCAGTAAAATATGCTTTTAATATAACAACCATGATATAAGATGATAGCAATTATTACAATGGTGAAGTAGTATGGCTTTAATATATATTTTGGGTGATTGGGTAGCACAAGATACATTGCGAGTTTAAAGCACTAGGTATGACACTGAAGATGAAATTAGGTACATTTTGGTTTTATTTTTGAATAAGGCAAAAGTTGGATAGCTTTTCAATTAATTAGGGAGTGAGTTCCATAGACTAGATTTCTTTATATACATAGAGTGTTTACACAGATTACGTTTGACTCTGGGGATATCAAAGAGATATTTATTTCTGGTGTGGTGATTATGGATTCTATTATATCTGTCCAGGAAGTGTTTCAGATCAGAGATTGCATTTAAGAACAGGGTTTTGTAAATGTAAATGGCACAAGAGAATGTGTGGAGTGAGTTTATGGTTAGCATGTTTAAGGATTTAAAAAGGGGGGGGGGGTGGCTGAGTGTTGTCTGAAAGCAAAGTTTGTTATTGGACTATCTAATGCAATTATTAGAAACATACAAATTAAAGAAATTAATTCAGATTTAGAAGAACTAAGAAATGCCCAGAGACCTTAAAGCTGCAATATTAAAAGCTATGACAAGTTTTGTAATAATAGGTATTTGTATGGTCAGCACAGTAACTGGACCAGGCAATGTGATGTAGTCATTGCGCGAATTCGCCTTGGTTATAGACACATCTGGCAGGTTAGTGAAACTGAGCCACTACCAGAATATTCAGATTGTAAACTCTGTGATA
Source organism: Procambarus clarkii (assembly GCF_040958095.1). Classification (NCBI taxonomy): domain Eukaryota; kingdom Metazoa; phylum Arthropoda; class Malacostraca; order Decapoda; family Cambaridae; genus Procambarus; species Procambarus clarkii. The sequence continues at coordinate 18,607,157 of NC_091203.1, read as the reverse complement.
AACCTCTAATGCATTCACTAGAACACTATAATGTTCAATGTGAAACCGTAAAAGATTTTAGACCTGGCCTATTGTATCACCAACTGTGTAACTATTTCATTAACTCTGGTGTTCTGGACGACATCCTAACAATTTATCCAAAATTTGCTTGTCCATTTTAAAGAATGAAGAACAATTTTATTTAAATTACTTCCAAGCTGCATCACTTATGAACCCATTCCTGCCCTTGTGTGGCAGTACACAATAGAAAGTTGTTTTTACATATACATACATTAAAGCAATGATTGTAACCATGATATATATATGTGCCAGTTTAGACCTATTGTCTTGTGTATGACCCTCTGTCTTGCGTGACAGTGAATGCCAGCATTATCCTCACTTTAATAGGACTTAATTGAAATCCTCAGATTAGGCAAAATTGTAATTAATTTTGCAAATAAAGATGATAATAATAATAATGTTCTGATAACAGATTTTTGCCGGGTGATGATGGGCTTGAGGTAAGTTTCAGTGGTTGAACGCCATGCACAGATACCATATGTAAGGTAGGGATAGATTAGCGGGTAGTATAGTGAGAGGAGAGCAGAGTTTGGAACATAATATCTGATTTTAGAGAGTATTCAAACTGTTTTGGAAAGTTTCTTGGTAATGTGTTGTACTCACCTAATTGTGCTTGCGGGGAGTTGAGCTTTGTCTATTTGGTCTCGCCTCTCGACTGTCAATCAACTGGTGTACAGATTTCTGAGCCTACTGGGCTCTCTCTGAGCCTACTGGTCTCTATGTTGTATGTGGGTGCTGAAGTTGAATCTCTTGTCTAAGTATAGGTCAAGGAACTTTCCATAATTTTTAACGCTGTTATTAACATTGTCTGTCTGGAACTGAATTGCATTTATTGATTTGCTTCCAAATAAGATGTAGTAGGTCTTTTTTATGTTAAGTGTGAGTTTGCTGGTATACAGCCATAAGTGGATTTTTTTTTATTTCATTATATACAACATTATTTAATGAGTAGGGGTTGGGGTCTTAGAAGATGAGGGTAGAATCTTCAGCAAATAATATAGGTTTAAGAATGTTAGAGCCATTAGGTAGATCATCGCTGTATATAAGAAATAGGAGAGATCCTAGGATGCTGCCTTGAGGCACTCCTACGGTTAATGGTAGAGTGGGAGATGTTATATCATTGATGGCTACATATTGGTGTATGTCACTAAGATGGGATCGATAATAGTTTAGGGCAAGGCTTCGGATTTCATAATGGTGAAGTTTAAGTAAGAAGTAGTTATGGTTAACAGTATCAAAGGCCTTTCACAAGTCAATGAAGAGTCCAATCTGAAACTCATTTTTGTCAAGAGATGAGTAGATTATATCAAGCAGACTAATGATTGCATCGTTGGTGGATTATATTGCATCGTTGGTAGATTATATCAAGCAGACCAATGATAGCACTTTGTTTCACTATACAATGGAATGTGAAAAATCTTGGAATTCAGAGATAACACCAACAATGGAGTCCAACAAATGTGTATGTATTTCATTCATAATAATATACTACCTGGAATCTTATCAAAGAATCCAAAATTTGCTTACTGTATGTAATGCATCCATATGACTGTAAAGCTGCCGCCAAGTTTCAAGTTCATGTCGACATGAACTTGAAACCGGCCATATACTGCAGGTATGTTGACGACATTTTTACACAGGTACATGATGTCAGACATCTGCAGGAGCTGAAAGTGGCATTTGAGCGGAATTCTGTGTTGCGTTTCACTTACGAGATGGAGAAGGATGGGAAGCTGCCCTTTCTAGATGTAACGGTCATGGAAAGGAGCGGAGGTTTCCACACTACAGTTTACACTAAGGAAACAAACATAGGAATGTGCCTCAATGCCAACAGTGACTTCCCAGACAGGTACAGGAGGAGTGTTGTTAACGCTTATGTCGACCGTGCTCTCAGCCCCAGCTCAGGATCTGTACACCTGTTGTTGACGGTTGAGAGGCGGGACCAAAGAGCCAGAGCTCAACCCCCGCAAACACAACTAGGTGAGTACACACACACACACACAACTAGGTGAGAACTAGGTGAGTATACACACACACACACACACACACACACACACACACACACACACACACACACACACAGAGGAATTATGAACATATGAGAAGTTTCCGAAGTGAAATACCTTGGGACACAGACCTCAGAGATAAGTCTGTACAGGGTATGATGGACTATGTTACCCAAAAGTGTCAGGAGGCAGTAAACAGGTTCATCCCGGCCCAAAGGGAAAAATCCGAGAAGCAACAGAAGAATCCATGGTATAATAAGGCATGTATGGAAGCGAAGAAACTGAACAAAAGGGCGTGTAGGAACTTCCGGAATAACAGAACACAAGAAAGAAGAGAGAGATACCAGAGAACCAGGAATGAGTACATCAGGGTGAGAAGAGAAGCAGAGAAAAGTTTTGAAAATGATATAGCAAACAAAGCCAAGACCGAACCAAAGCTACTCCACAGTCACATCAGAAGGAAAACAACAGTGAAAGAACAGGTATTGAAACTTCGTACAGGCGAGAACAGGTATACAGAGAATGACAGAGAGGTTTGTGAAGAACTCAACAAGAGGTTCCAGGAGGTCTTCACAATAGAACAAGGTGAGGTCACTGTGCTAGGAGAAAGGGAGGTAAACCAGGTGGCCTTGGAAGAGTTCGAAATTACGAGAGAGGAGGTCAGGAGACACCTGCTGGATCTGGATGTTAGAAAGGCTGTTGGTCCAGATGGGATCTCACCATGGGTACTGAAAGAGTGTGGAGAGGCACTTTGCTTGCCACTCTCCATAGTGTATAGTAAGTCACTGGAGACGGGAGACCTACCAGAAATATGGAAGACGGCGAATGAGGTCCCAATATACAAAAAGGGCGACAGGCAAGAGGCACTGAACTACAGGCCAGTGTCCTTGACTTGTATACCATGCAAGGTGATGGAGAAAATCGTGAGAAAAATACTGGTAACACATCTGGAGAGAAGGGACTTCGTGACAAATCGCCAACATGGGTTCAGGGAGGGTAAATCTTGCCTTACAGGCTTGATAGAATTCTACGATCAGGTGACAAAGATTAAGCAAGAAAGAGAGGGCTGGGCGGACTGCATTTTCTTGGATTGTCGGAAAGCCTTTGACACAGTACCGCATAAGAAGCTGGTACATAAGCTGGAGAGACAGGCAGGTGTAGCTGGTAAGGTGCTCCAGTGGATAAGGGAGCACTTTCTAAGCAATAGGAAGCAGAGAGTTACGGTAAGGGGTGAGACCTCCGATTGGCGTGAAGATACCAGTGGAGTCCCACAGGGCTCTGTACTCGGTCCTATCTTGTTTCTGATATATGTAAATGATCTCCCGGAGGGTATCGATTCATTTCTCTCAATATTTGCGGACGATGCTAAAATTATGAGAAGGATTAAAACAGAAGAGGACTGTTTGAGGCTTCAAGAAGACCTAGACAAGGTGAAGGAATGGTCGAACAAATGGTTGTTAGAGATTAACCCAACCAAATGTAATGTAATGAAGATAGGTGTAGGGAGCAGGAGGCCAGATACAAGGTATCATCTGGGAGAGGAAATTCTTCAGGAGTGAGAGAAGGAAAAAGACTTGGGGGTTGATATCACGCCAGACCTGTCTCCTGCAGCACATATCAAGCGCATAACATCAGTGGCATATGCCAGGCTGGCCAACATACGAACGGCTTTCAGAAACTTGTGTAAAGAATCATTCAGAACTTTGTATACCACATATGTCAGGCCAATCCAGGAGTATGCAGCCCCAGCATGGAGTCCATATCTAGTCAAGGATAAGACTAAACTGGAAAAGGTTCAAAGGTTTGCCACCAGACTAGTACCCGAGCTGAGAGGTATGAGCTACGAAGAGAGACTACGGGAATTAAACCTCACTTCGCTGGAAGACAGAAGAGTTAGGGGGGACATGATCATCACATTCAAGATTCTGAAGGGAATTGATAGGGTAGATAAAGACAGTCTATTTAACACAAGGGGAACACGCACAAGGGGACACAGGTGGAAACTGAGTGCCCAAATGAGCCACAGAGATATTAGAAAGAATATTTTTAGTGTAGAGTGGTTGACAAATGGAATGCATTAGGGGGTGATGTGGTGGAGGCTGACTCCATACACAGTTTCAAGTGTAGATATGATAGAGCCCGATAGGCTCAGGAATCTGTACACCTGTTGATTGACAGTTGAGAGGGGGGGGGGGACCAAAGAGCCAGAGCTCAACCCCCGCAAACACAACTAGGTGAGTACAACTAGGTGAGTACACACACACACACACACACACACACACACACACACACACACACACACACACACACACACACACACACACACACACACACACACACACACACACACACACACACACACACACACACACACAGAATGCCAGGAATGAATATGTCAGGATGAGAAGAGATGCAGAAAGACAATACGAAAATGACATCGCAAGCAAGGCAAAGACTCATCCTAAATTGTTGCATATCGACAACAGGAGAAAAACAACAGTAAAGCAACAGGTTATGAAATTAAGAATGGGGGAAGAAGGATTCATTACAAACGTCAAGGAAGTGTGTCACGAACTGAATAAGAAATTCCAGGAGATCTTCACCTTAGAGCAACGAGAAATCCCAGAGAAAAGAGAGGGAATAGCTAACCAGGAACCACTGAAAGATTTTGAGATTACCAGCGGGGAAGTAAGGAAGTGTTTACTAGAGTTGGATGTGACAAAGGCTATAGGCCCAGATGGAATCTCCCCTTGGATACTAATGGAAGTAGCAGAAGAACTGTGCCTGCCACTCTCCATATTGAACAACAAATCACTGGGAACAGGGGAACTTCCAGAAATTTGGAAAGCAGCTAACGTAGTCCCGATATACAAGAAAGGGGATAGACAGGAGGCACTGAACTACAGGCCAGTGTCCCGAACCTGCATACCATGCAAGCTGATGGAGAAGATTGTGCGAAGAAAGCTAGTAGAACATCTGGAGCGAAATAACTTTGTAACACAGCATCAACATGGGTTCAGGGATGGCGGGTCCTGCCTCACATGGTTACTTGAATTTTACGACCAGGCAAGAAAGAGAAGGATGGGCAGACTGCATATTTTTGGATTGTCAGAAAGCCTTTGAGACAGTACCACACAAGAGGCTAGTGAAAAAGCTGGAGATGCAGGCCGGTGTGAAAGGGAAGGTACTCCATTGGATAAAGGAGTACCTAAGCAACAGGAGACAATGAGTCAGTGTGAGGGGTGAGGTCTCAGATTGGCGAGACGTTACAATTGGGGTCCCGCAGGGGTCAGTCCTTGGACCTATACCGTTTCTGATATATGTAAATGATCTCCCAGAGGGTATAGAATCGTTTCTCTCAGTGTTTGCTGATGATGCAAAAATTATAAGGAGGATTGAAACAGAGGATGATAGTAGGAGGCTACAAGCTGACCTAGAAATACTCAGTGATTGGTCCAACAAATGACTGTTGAAGTTCAACCCGAGTAAATGCAAAGTAATGGAACTAGGCAGTGGAAACAGGCCAGACACAGAATACAGAATAGGAGATGAAGTACTTAATGAAACGGGCAGAGAGAAAGATCTAGGAGTTGATATCACACCAAACCTGTCTCCTGAAGCCCACATAAAAAGAATAACGTCTGCGGCATATGCGAGGCTGGCTAACATCAGAACAGCGTTCAGGAACCTGTGTAAGGAATCATTCAGAATCTTGTACACCACATATGTAAGATCAATCCTGGAGTATGCGGCCCCAGCATGGAGCCCGTACCTTGTCAAGCACAAGACGAAGCTGGAAAAAGTCCAAAGGTATGCCACTAGACTAGTCCCAGAACTATGAGGCATGAGTTACGAGGAAAGGCTGCGGGAAATGCACCTTACGACCCTGAAGGACAAATGAGTAAGGGGATACATGACCACAACCTACAAAATCCTCAGAGGAATCAACCGGGTAAACAAGGATAAACTATTCAACACTGGTGGTATGCGAACAAGGGGACACAGGTGGAAACACCTGGTAGGTCTACCACTACCATCACCAGGTAGCAACACCACTACCATCACCTGGGAGCTTCACCACTACCATCACCAGGTAGCTACACCACTACCATCACCTGGGAGCTTCACCACTACCATCACCAGGTAGCTACACCACTACCATCACCTAGGAGCTTCACCACTACCATCATCTGGGAGCTTCACCACTACCATCACCTGGGAGCTTCACCACTACCATCACCTGGGAGCTTCACCACTACCATCACCTGGGAGCTTCACCACTACCATCACCTGGGAGCTTCACCACTACCATCACCTGGGAGCTTCACCACTACCATCACCTGGGAGCTTCACCACTATCATCACCCGGGAGCTTCACCACTACCATCACCTGGTAGCTTCACCACTACCATCACTTGGGAGCTACACCACTACCATCACCTGGGAGCTTCACTACAACAATCACCAGGTAGCAACACCACTACCATCACCAGGTAGCTACACCACTACCATCACCAGGTAGCTACACCACTACCATCACCAGGTAGTAACACCACTACCATCACCTAGTAGCTTCACCACTACCATCACCTGGGAGCTTCACCACTACCATCACCAGGTAGCTACACCACTACCATCACCTGGTAGCAACACCACTACCATCACCTGGTAGCTTCACCACTACCATCACCTGGGAGCTCCACCACTACCATCACCAGGTAGCTACACCACTACCATCACCTGGGAGCTCCACCACTACCATCACCAGGTAGCTACACCACTACCATCACCTGGGAGCTTCACCACTACCATCACCAGGTAGCTACACCACTACCATCACCTGGTAGCTACACCACTATTATCACCTGGGAGCTTCACCACTACCATCACCAGGTAGCTCCACCACTACCATCACCTGGTAGCTACACCACTACCATCACCAGGTAGCTACACCACTACCATCACCAGGTAGCTACACCACTACCATCACCAGGTAGCTACACCACTACCATCACCTGGTAGCTACACCACTACCATCACCAGGTAGCTCCACCACTACCATCACCAGGTAGCTACACCACTACCATCACCAGGTAGCTACACCACTACCATCACCAGGTAGCTACACCACTACCATCACCAGGTAGCTACACCACTACCATCACCAGGTAGCTACACCACTACCATCACCTGGGAGCTTCACCACTACCATCACCAGGTAGCTCCACTACTACCATCACCAGGTAGCTACACCACTACCATCACCAGGTAGCTACACCACTACCATCACCTGGTAGCTACACCACTACCATCACCTGGTAGCTCCACCACTACCATCACCTGGTAGCTCCACCACTACCATCACCTGGTAGCTACACCACTACCATCACCTGGTAGCTTCACCACTACCATCACCAGGTAGCTCCACCACTACCATCACCTGGGAGCTTCACCACTACCATCACCAGGTAGCTCCACCACTACCATCACCTGGTAGCTACACCACTACCATCACCTGGGAGCTTCACCACTACCATCACCTGGGAGCTCCACCACTACCATCACCAGGTAGCTCCACCACTACCATCACCAGGTAGCTCCACAACTACCATCACCAGGTAGCTACACCACTACCATCACCTGGTAGCTACACCACTATTATCACCTGGGAGCTTCACCACTACCATCACCAGGTAGCTCCACCACTACCATCACCTGGTAGGTACACCACTACCATCACCAGGTAGCTACACCACTACCATCACCAGGTAGCTACACCACTACCATCACCAGGTAGCTACACCACTACCATCACCTGGTAGCTACACCACTACCATCACCAGGTAGCTCCACCACTACCATCACCAGGTAGCTACACCACTACCATCACCAGGTAGCTACACCACTACCATCACCAGGTAGCTACACCACTACCATCACCAGGTAGCTACACCACTACCATCACCTGGGAGCTCCACCACTACCATCACCAGGTAGCTCCACCACTACCATCACCAGGTAGCTCCACAACTACCATCACCAGGTAGCTACACCACTACCATCTCCTGGTAGCTACACCACTATTATCACCTGGGAGCTTCACCACTACCATCACCAGGTAGCTCCACTACTACCATCACCTGGTAGCTACACCACTACCATCACCAGGTAGCTACACCACTACCATCACCAGGTAGCTACACCACTACCATCACCAGGTAGCTACACCACTACCATCACCTGGTAGCTACACCACTACCATCACCAGGTAGCTCCACCACTACCATCACCAGGTAGCTACACCACTACCATCACCAGGTAGCTACACCACTACCATCACCAGGTAGCTACACCACTACCATCACCAGGTAGCTACACCACTACCATCACCAGGTAGCTACAACACTACCATCACCTGGTAGCTACACCACTACCATCACCTGGGAGCTTCACCACTACCATCACCAGGTAGCTCCACTACTACCATCACCAGGTAGCTACACCACTACCATCACCAGGTAGCTACACCACTACCATCACCAGGTAGCTACACCACTACCATCACCTGGTAGCTACACCACTACCATCACCTGGAAGCTCCACCACTACCATCACCTGGTAGCTCCACCACTACCATCACCTGGTAGCTACACCACTACCATCACCTGGTAGCTTCACCACTACCATCACCAGGTAGCTCCACCACTACCATCACCTGGGAGCTTCACCACTACCATCACCAGGTAGCTCCACCACTACCATCACCTGGTAGCTACACCACTACCATCACCTGGGAGCTTCACCACTACCATCACCTGGGAGCTCCACCACTACCATCACCAGGTAGCTCCACCACTACCATCACCAGGTAGCTCCACAACTACCATCACCAGGTAGCTACACCACTACCATCACCAGATAGCTACACCACTACAATCACCAGGTAGCTACACCACTACAATAACTAGGTAGCTGCTCCACTACAATCACTAGGTAGCTCCACCACTACAATCACCAGGGAGCTCCACCACTACAATCACCAGGTAGCTCCACCACTACAATCACCAGGTAGGTCCACCACTACAATCACCACGTAGCTACACCACTACATTCACCAGGTAGCTACACCACTACAATCACCAGGTAGCTACTCCACTACAATCACCTGGTAGCTGCCAGGTGTGTGTCGTATTTCTGCATGTTGTAACACATCTCATTTCCAAACATTAGCGATGAACATTACAGCAACAAATTATTAATATTCTGGTAAAAAACTAAATATTTTTCAGTAATAATAAAACATAAATAATGAGTAGTGATAGAATCAACTCCTGCATGATGAAAATGTCGGTGGTGGTAGTGGCGGTGGTGTGTCGCGTGTTGTGGTACGTCTGGGGTGTGGTCCAGGACCACTTCCGTCTGCGCCTCCTCTAGCGGCAGTACGACTCCAGCTGGCGGGGACTGTTGAGTAACGTTCCCCTTTTGAAGGTGATCGTCCCTCCACGCCCCGGGACCATCACGACCCCCTGGACCTGCTGGACCATGTCCAGTTGCTTCGTGACGGGCGTCCTCGAGGTGGCCGTCTGGTGGGTCTTCATCAGGACCCTTAGTGTCCTTCTCGACCTGGACCCCGTTGAGTCCTCCATCAAGGAGACGGAGTCGACGGGGCCACCTCCAGTGACCCCACTCGTGACAACACCAGTGTCACACACTCTGCGCATAACACCGCAGCCCGTGACTCCCGTGACCCGGGACAGGCGTGTCAGGATAAGACCTAGGTCACGATCCAGGTCCCCCGTGACACAGACGTGGTGCTACAGGACACCACCTGTGGCATAATTGGTGGTGACCACCCCCGTGACCAGCACCGTGACCACACCCGTGAATACCCCAGTGACCACCCCCGTGACAAAACCAGTGTCACACACTCTGCGCATAACACCGCAGCCCGTGACTCCCGTGACCCGGGACAGGCGTGTCAGGATAAGACCTAGGTCACGATCCAGGTCCCCCGTGACACAGACGTGGTGCTACAGGACACCACCTGTGGCATAATTGGTGGTGACCACCCCCGTGACCAGCACCGTGACCACACCCGTGAATACCCCAGTGACCACCCCCGTGACAAAACCAGTGTCACACACTCTGCGCATAACACCGCAGCCCGTGACTCCCGTGACCCGGGGCAGGCGTGTCAGGATACGACCCAGGTCACGACCCAGGTCACCCCTGACACAGACCTGGTGCTACAGGACACCACCTATGGCAAAATTGGTGCTGACCACACCCGTGACCACCCCTGTGACAACACCAGTGTCACACACTCTGCGCATAACACCGCAGCCCGTGACTCCCGTGACCAGGAGCAGGCGGGGCAGGATACGACCCAGGTCACGATCCAGGTCACCCTTGACACAGACGTGGTGCTACAGGACACCACCTGTGGCATAATTGGTGGTGACAATCCCCGGGGCAACCCCCGTTACGACATCCGTGACCACACCTGTGACCACACAAGTGAGAACACCAGTGTCACACACCCTCCCATAACACCGCAGCCCGTGACTCCCGTGACCCGGGGCAGGCGTGTCAGGATACGACCCAGGTCACGACCCAGGTCACCCGTGACACAGACCTGGTGCTACAGGACACCACCTATGGCAAAATTGGTGCTGACCACCCCAGTGACCACACCCGTGACCACCCCTGTGACAACACCAGTGTCACACACACTGCGCATAACACCGCAGCCCGTGACCCGGGGCAGGCGGGGCAGGATACGACCCAGGTCACGACCCAGGTCACCTGTGACACAGACTTGGTGCTACAGGACACCACCTCAGGCAAAATTGGTGGTGACAATCCCCAGGGCAACCCCCGTTACGACATCCGTGACCACACCTGTGACCACCCAAGTGAGAACACCAGTGTCACACACCCTGCGCATAACACCGCAGCCCGTGACTCCCGTGACCCGGAGCAGGCGTGTCAGGATACGACCCAGGTCACGATCCAGGTCACCCGTGACACAGACGTGGTGCTACAGGACACCACCTGTGGCATAATTGGTGGTGACCGCAGCCGAGAATACCCCAGTGACCACCCCCGTGACTACCCCTGTGACAACACCAGTGTCACACACTGCGCATAACACCGCAGCCCGTGACCCGGGGCAGGCGGGGCAGGATACGACCCAGGTCACGACCCAGGTCACCTGTGACACAGACTTGGTGCTACAGGACACCACCTCAGGCTAAATTGGTGGTGACAACCCCCGGGGCAACCCCCGTTTCGACACCCGTGACCACCCCCGTGACAACAACAGTGTCACACACTCTGCGCATAACACCGCAGCCCGTGACCCGGGGCAGGCGGGGCAGGTCACGACCACAGTGAACCACAGTTCGTGAACTGAGGAAGAACTTGGTGTAGGAACACCAGATTCCTACCTTAACACTTTGCCGTGGGAGGAACTAAAACTTTGCCGTGGGAGAAACTAGCACCTTGCCGTGGGAGGGACTACCACTTTGCCGTGGGAGGGACTAACACTGCCGTGGGGGACTAACACTTTGCCGTGGGGGGACTAACACAGCCGTGGTTTCGCGGGCCTCTCGCTCGCTCGGTTTCGCGGGCCTCTCGCTCGCTCGGTTTCGCGGGCCTCTCGCTCGCTCGGTTTAGCGGGGCTCTCGCTCGCTCGGTTTCGCGGGCCTCTCGCTCGCTCGGTTTTGCGGGCCTCTCGCTCGCTCGGTTTCGCGGGCCTCTCGCTCGCTCGGTTTCGTGGGCCTCTCGCTCGCTCGGTTTCGCGGGCCTCTCGCTCGCTCGGTTTCGCGGGCCTCTCGCTCGCTCGGTTTCGCGGGCCTCTCGCTCGCTCGGTTTCGCGGGCCTCTCGCTCGCTCGGTTTCGCGGGCCTCTCGCTCGCTCGGTTTCGCGGGCCTCTCGCTCGCTCGGTTTCGCGGGCCTCTCGCTCGCTCGGTTTCGCGGGCCTCTCGCTCGCTCGGTTTCGCGGGCCTCTCGCTCGCTCGGTTTCGCGGGCCTCTCGCTCGCTCGGTTTCGCGGGCCTCTCGCTCGCTCGGTTTCGCGGGCCTCTCGCTCGCTCGGTTTCGCGGGCCTCTCGCTCGCTCGGTTTCGCGGGCCTCTCGCTCGCTCGGTTTCGCGGGCCTCTCGCTCGCTCGGTTTCGCGGGCCTCTCGCTCGCTCGGTTTCGAGGGCCTCTCGCTCGCTCGGTTTCGCGGGCCTCTCGCTCGCTCGGTTTCGCGGGCCTCTCGCTCGGTCGGTTTCGCGGGCCTCTCGCTCGCTCGGTTTCGCGGGCCTCTCGCTCGCTCGGTTTCGCGGGCCTCTCGCTCGCTCGGTTTCGCGGGCCTCTCGCTCGCTCGGTTTCGCGGGCCTCTCGCTCGCTCGGTTTCGCGGGCCTCTCGCTCGCTCGGTTTTGAGGGCATACTGCTTGCGTGGTGTTAGTCACCCCCACGACAAAGTGTTAGTCCCCCAACGTCAAATTAAGCGTTAGTCCCCCAACAGCAAATTGTTTTCCCTCCCACGGCAAAGTGTTATTCCTTCCATGGCAGAGTGTTAGTTCCCCCCCCCCCTCTGGCAAAGTGTTAGTCCCTCCCACAGCAAAGTATTAGTCCGCCCTACGGCAAAGTGTTAGTCTCCCAACGGCTAAGTGTTATTTCCTCCCCCCCCCACACCGGGAAAATGTTACTCCCGCCCCCCCCCCCCCCCGGCCGGCAAAGTGTTAGTCCCTCCACGTCAAAGTGTTATTCCCCCCCCCCTCATAGGCACAGTGTTAGTCCCCCCACGGCAAAGTGTTATTTCCCCCCCCAACGGCAAAGTGTTCTTCTCCTTCCCCCTCCTAATGGCAAAGTGTTAGGAGCGAGTGGCCAAGAGTATTCAACTAATTGTGCTTATGAGGGTTTGGCTCTTTCGGCTCGCTTCCCATCTGTCATATCAAATGATTTTTTTTTTTTGCCACAAAACACACACACACACACACACACACACACACACACACACACACACAAACACACACACACACAGTGGATTAGTGGGAGATGGGTTAGTGACTGCGGTTGGGATGGAGAATCCCCAGGGGACAGGCTACCAGCCTGTCCCCTGGGGATTGGTGCTCCGTATCTGGGGCACCAAGAAGACAAGAGAGAATAGAGACGGAAAAATATGAATTGCATGAGATACTGAGATGTATTGGAGCAGGAATGGCAGAACACGAGGTGGATATCAGCCGGCGGGTTGGACCTTACAATTGTACCAAGAATAGACCTGTTCTGGTGTAATTCTCCAATGAGGAGGCTGTGGAGTACATAATGAGAAACAAGCATTTACTCAGAGGAAGTGAAACCCATTACAATGTGTTTATTGAGAGGTTTATGACGAAAGATGAGCAAATTGCCAACAAGAATAGGTGGCATGCACGACACCGAACTAGCATCTCAGGTAGTCTCACCTCCCAGGTCACATCCCAGGTCACCTCCCAGGCCACCTCCCAGGTCGCATCCTCCCCAACTCAGCCTTCCTATACTTCCCCCCTGCCTCAGAACCCCAAAACCCCCCCTGCTTCATCCCCCCAAAACCCCCCCCTGTCCCTTCCACATTTGTACCTCCCCAACGATTCCCCTGCCCCTGCTACATCACACCTGTCAACGACCCCAGTGGGTCAAGCCATGCCCTCCCCATACCCACCTTCCCATCCCCCCTCCCCTACTACCCCTTCCTACTCCCCTGTCCCTTCTACTTTATTGCCTTCAATTCCATCTACTCCATCCCAGCTTCCACTGCACCCCTCTTACACTCACCCCCAAATCCCACCCAGCCCTCACCCCTTCTATGCACCTCCAGCCCCACATTAAAACCCCTCACCTTGTGACCCCCTAACACCTTCCCCCATCTCCCTCTTCCCCTCTTCTACCCCAAAACCCCCACCTATCCCCAATTCCCCCCCTAACTAATACACCCTCTCTTCCACTCCCAACACCCATGCTCCATTCTCCTCTCAGCCCTCTTCCCTCAATATCCCTCTCCCCCCCAACCTCTCAACCTCTATCTGACTCTCAGTCTCACTATTTCTCAACCCCCCTATGCTTTTCAGACCCCTAACTTTCCGACCCATTATGCTCTTCCTACCCCCCTAAATGCCCAGACCCCATTCGCCTACCAGGCACTCCCAGGCACCCCCCTAGCTCCCCCCCCCCATTCCCCACTCGCCCCCCCCCCCCAGTTCCCCCCAGATCCCCGGTGAAAGGGGGAACTCTGACACCCGAGTTTCCAAGAAGAGTCTCAAGGTTTGGTACACCAATGCTGATGGGGTAGCCAATAAAGCAGATGAGATAAAAGAAAGAGTTAGTGAGGCAGACCCAGACATAGTGGCAATAGTAGAAACTAAAATAAATGGCATGATCTCGGATGCAATCTTTCCAGAGGGGTACCAGGTGATAAGAAAAGAAAGGATACATAGACAGGGAGGAGGAGTGGCACTCCTAATAAAGCGGAAATGAAAGTTTGATGAGCTGGAAAATCCGGGTACCAATGAAAGCACGAGCTTCATACATGGAACTCTGACAGTGGATGGGAAGAAGATTGGAATCTTGATACTCTACAATCCCCCACCAAACAGTAGAAGGCCCAGGCAGGAGTACGAGGACAGCAACAAGACATGTATAGATGAACAGCAGAGGGCAGCAACTATAGTGCATAGAATGAGAGCAAAGCTGCTGGTCATGGGGGACCTAAATCACGGAGAGATAGATTGGGAAACGAGGAATCCCCATGGCGGGGAGGAGACCTGGGGAGCGAAGCTGGTAGACGTTATTGACAGGAATTTCCTAACACAGCATGTGAAGGAAGATACTAGGGAAAGAGGAGGGGATACGCCCAGCCTATTAGATCTCATTTTCACCCAGAATGTAGAAGACATCGAGCAGTTGGAACATGAAATACCACTAGGAGCCAGTGACCATTGTGTCCTAGTTTTTGAGTACATGATGGAGCTTAAAATTGTGACCAAAGGACAAGAGGTCCGGGAAAGGAGACTTGATTACAGAAAAGGGGACTACAGAAGGATAAGGGACTACCTGGGAGAAGTGCAGTGGGAGGAAGAACTTGGAGGACAAACAGTGCAAGGTATGATGAACCAAGTCATATTGAAATGCAAGGAGGCTGAAAAGAGATTTATTCCAACAATAAAGGAAAAAAGCAAGAGGGAATATAATAACTCATGGTTTAATAGACAGTGTCAGGAAGCAAAGGTGAGAAGCAGGAGGGAATGGAGGAAGTACAGAAGACAAAGGACAGAGGACAACAGGATTAGATGTAACAGAGCTAGGAATGATTACATTAACATAAGACGAGTGTCGGAAAGAAATTATGAGAATGATATTGCAGTCAAAGCGAAAAAGCAACCTAAATTATTACATAGCCATATAAGAAGGAAGATGTCGGTAAATGACCAAGTGACAAGACTGAGGAAAACAGAAGGGGCATATACAGAAAGCGACAAGGAAATCTGCGAGGTACTGAATGCAAAATTCCATGGAGTGTTCACAACCGAGCCTGAGCAGCTCCCATTGTTAGAAGCGATTACCCTAGATGAAAGACTATCAGATATAGAGGTGACAGCAGAGGAGGTAATGAAACAGTTGACAACACTGGATGCAAATAAAGCTGTTGGACCAGACAAAGTATCACCGTGGATTCTTAAAGAGGCAGCGCAGGCTCTCAGCGTGCCTCTGGCAATGATCTTTAATGAGTAACTTATGTCGGGAGAATTGCCCAGTTGCTGGAAGGAGGCAAATGTCGTACCGATTTTCAAGAAAGGTGATAGGGAGGAGGCACTTAACTACAGGCCCGTATCACTGACAAGCATCCCCTGCAAAATACTTGAAAGAATAATTAGGCTAAGACTTGTTGAGCACCTGGAAAGCATTGGGTTTGTAAACAAGCACCAACATGGGTTCTGGACAGGGAAATCATGCCTAACAAACCTTTCAGAATTCTATGATAAAGTAAGAAGGATAAGGCAGGACAGAGAAGGCCTTTGTGTGTATATATATATGTGTGTATATATATGTGTGTATATATATGTGTGTATATTTATATATGTGTGTGTATTTATATATGTGTGTGTATTTATATATGTATGTGTATTTATATATGTGTGAATATTTATATATGTGTGTATATTTATATATGTGTGTATATTTATATATGTGGGTATATTTATATATGTGGGTATATTTATATATGTGTGTATATTTATATATGTGTATATATTTATATATGTGTGTATATTTATATATGTGCACATATTTATATATGTGTATATATTTATATATTGGTGTATACTGGCAGCAGGTTTTCTTTCAAACATGTTTCATTGAATATGACCGCATATTCTGTATTTATTATTTTCTGGTTTAGGGCTTCCATCCCTCTATTTTCGTAGCATCAGGGCTTAGTTGAAATAGAAAGCCCTGAAAAGAAATAAGCCCTGATGCTAAGAAAATAGAGGGATAGAAGCCCTAAACAAGAAAATAATAAATACAGAATATGCGGTCATATTCAATGAAACATTTATATATGTGTATATGTATATATATATATATATATATATATATATATATATATATATATATATATATATATATATATATATATATATATATATATATATATATATATATATATATATATATATATATATATATATATATATATATATATGTATATATGTATATATATATATGTATATGCGGAAAATCCACAGAGAAATATGAAATGAGGTGAACGTTTCGGCTTTGTTAAAGCCTTTGTCAACACCAGACTGACTCAGTCAGTCTGACTCAGACTGATTCAGTCAGTCTGGTGTTGACAAAGGCTTTAACAAAGCCGAAACGTTCACCTCATTTCATATTTCTCTGTGGATTTTCCGCATAAAATGATCAGTGTTTTGTGATCGTCAATTGCATATATGTATATATATATATATATATGTATATATGTATATATATATAAGAGTTTGTGAGGGTACCACCTCTGGTGCTAGTGTGGGGACCCATAGCCTCGGAGAAGAAAATAAAAAGTGTTCAGAGGAGACCTTGTGGTTTCTCACTGAACACTAATATTATCTTCTCCTACCACCCCCATTCTTTTGTATGTACACATATATATTTACTTTATTTGAACTTTGTTACAAAAAAGGAGTTACATATGGGTTATAAAGATGGTTGTCATAGGTTGTCGAGTTCCTCCAGCTCCTCAGATGGCGGGCAGGAACCCTAGATGCAGTGCGCATTTCCCCTCTGTATCGCCACACTGAGGCGCTGGAAAAGAAAGCTAGCAGCTCTCGGTTCCCTTGTTGTTTCAATGAGCCTAGAACCAAGTTCCTTCAAAAAACTGGTAGCACTTTTACCCCAGGCGCCGAGTGTCTCAGAAGCAATGGGGACAAAATTGTAGTGGTGATCCAGTTCTCTATACTTACGGGATTTGGCTGCTTCCCTGTGGGTGGCAGCGCCACCTGGTTGTGCAACACTGAGGTTAATGTAGGTGTTAGCCAGGGTTGATACGCACGTGTAGTCCCATACCAACTGCTTGCCATTCTTCCAGGGGTTCACTGTGATACCATCCGGGCGACCAATAAGAGCATCAGAGTTACGGGGCGTTAGGTAACGGGGCTCTCTTTCAGCTGGGCATCCAGCTGTGGTGAGGCTCCTCTTGATGATGTCGTTAACTTCACTGTGCCTCGAGTGCCATCCCCTTGTGCTTTGGCAGAGTAGGCCATTGTGGCCGTACCTGTCAGCCACCACCTCGCCGCAAATACACCTATATCTGGTGTGGATTGGGGCAGCAAGGCGGAGGGCCACAGCAATTCGGAGGGCGTGTGGTGTGAGACGCGTACCAGTTGCCGACATTGGGGTTGCTAACAGGAAATCCCCTGCATGTGGTGCTGCTACTGCTATGAGGCGAGCAATGTCGTGTTGTGTTGTTGCAGCACCCAGGCACTCTGCAGCAACTTGGTCTACAATGGGACCATCCCAGCTGGATTGCTTGTGGGCTTTTGGGGATGGTGGTTGAGGTGATTGGCCTGCACAAGAGGCCCACTCTGTGGCACAGCGTGTAAAAATATAAATATATATATATATAAATATATATATATATATATATATATATATATATATATATATATATATATATATATATATATATATATATATATATATATATATATATGTCGTACCTAGTAGCCAGAACGCACTTCTCAGCCTACTATGCAAGGCCCAATTTGCCTAATAAGCCAAGTTTTCATGAATTAATTGTTTTTCGATTACCTAACCTACCTAACCAAACCTAACCTAACTTTTTCGGCTACCTAACCTAACCTAACCTATAAAGATAGGTTAGGTTAGGTTAGGTAGGGTTGGTTAGGTTCGGTCATATATCTACGTTAATTTTAACTTCAATAAAAAAAATTGACCTCATACATAATCAAATGGGTAGCTTTATCATTTCATAAGAATAAATTAGAGAAAATATATTAATTCAGGAAAACTTGGCTTATTAGGCAAATCGGGCCTTGCATAGTAAGCTGACAAGTGCGTTCTGGCTACTAGGTACGACATATATATATATATATATATATATATATATATATATATATATATATATATATATATATATATATATATAATGAGCAAAATATATATATATATATATATATATATATATATATTTTGCTCATTATATATATATATATATATATATATATATATATATATATATATATATATATATATATATATATATATATATATATATATATATATATATATAATATATATATATATATTGCTCATCTTTCGTCATAAACCTCTCTATAAACACATTGTAATGGGTTTCACTTCCTCTGAGTAAATGCTTGTTTCTCGTTATGTACTCCACAGCCTCCTCATTGGAGAATTGCACCAGAACAGGTCTATTCTTGGTACAATTGTAAGGTCCAACCCGCCGGCTGATATCCACCTCGTGTTCTGCCATTCCTGCTCCAATACATCTCAATATCTCATGCAATTCATATTTTTCCGTCTCTATTCTCTCTTGTCTTCTTGGTGCCCCAGATACGGGGCACCAAGATACGGGGCACCAAGATTGGTGCCCCAGATACGGGGCACCAATCCCCAGGGGACAGGCTGGTAGCCTGTCCCCTGGGGATTCTCCATCCCAACTGCAGTCACTAACCCATCCCCCACTAATCCACTGTGTGTGGGTGTGTTTGTGTGTGTGTGTGTGTTTTGTGGCAAAAAAAAAAAATCATTTGATATGACAGATGGGAAGCGAGCCGAAAGAGCCAAACCCTCGTAAGCACAATTAGTTGAATACTCTCGGCCACTCGCTCCTAACACTTTGCCGTTAGGGGGGGGGGGAGAATAACACTTTGCCGTTGGGGGGACAATAACACTTTGCCGTGGGGGGGGGGGGAAATAACACTTTGCCGTGGGGGGACTAACACTTTGCCTGTGGGGGGGGAGGGGGGGAATAACACTTTGACGTGGAGCGACTAACACTTTGCCGGCCGGGGGGGGGGAACTAACACTCTGCCGTGGAAGGACTAACACATTGCCGTGGGAGGAAAAACACTTTGCTGTTGGGGGACTAATGCTTAATTTGACGTGGGGGGACTAACACTTTGTCGTGGGGGTGACTAACACCACGCAAGCAGTATGCCCTCAAAACCGAGCGAGCGAGAGGCCCGCGAAACCGAGCGAGCGAGAGGCCCGCGAAACCGAGCGAGCGAGAGGCCCGCGAAACCGAGCGAGCGAGAGGCCCGCGAAACCGAGCGAGCGAGAGGCCCGCGAAACCGAGCGAGCGAGAGGCCCGCGAAACCGAGCGAGCGAGAGGCCCGCGAAACCGAGCGAGCGAGAGGCCCGCGAAACCGAGCGAGCGAGAGGCCCGCGAAACCGAGCGAGCGAGAGGCCCGCGAAACCGAGCGAGCGAGAGGCCCGCGAAACCGAGCAAGCGAGAGGCCCGCTAAACCGAGCAAGCGAGAGGCCCGCGAAACCGAGCGAGCGAGAGGCCCGCGAAACCAGGCGAGCGAGAGGCCCGCGAAACCGAGCGAGCGAGAGGCCCGCGAAACCACGGCCGTGTTAGTCCCCCCACGGCAAAGTGTTAGTCCCCCACGGCAGTGTTAGTCCCTCCCACGGCAAAGTGGTAGTCCCTCCCACGGCAAGGTGCTAGTTTCTCCCACGGCAAAGTTTTAGTCCCTCCCACGGCAAAGTGTTAAGGTAGGAATCTGGTGTTCCTACACCAGGTTCTTCCTCAGTTCACGAACTGTGGTTCACTGTGGTCGTGACCTGCCCCGCCTGCCCCGGGTCACGGGCTGCGGTGTTATGCACAGAGTGTGTGACACTGTTGTTGTCACGGGTGTCGAAACGGGGGTTGCCCCGGGGGATGTCACCACCAATTTAGCCTGAGGTGGTGTCCTGTAGCACCAAGTCTGTGTCACAGGTGACCTGGGTCGTGACCTGGGTCGTATCCTGCCCCGCCTGCCCCTGGTCACGGGAGTCACGGGCTGCGGTGTTATGCGCAGAGTGTGTGACACTGGTGTTGTCACAAGGGTAGTCACGGGGGTGGTCACTGGGGTATTCACGGGGGTGGTCACCACCAATTATGCCACAGGTGGTGTCCTGTAGCACCAGGTCTGTGTCACGGGGGACCTGGATCGTGACCTGGGTCGTATCCTGACACGCCTGCTCCGGGTCACGGGAGTCACGGGCTGCGGTGTTATGCGCAGAGTGTGTGACACTGGTGTTCTCACTTGGGTGGTCACAGGTGTGGTCACGGATGTCGTAACGGGGGTTGCCCCGGGGATTGTCACCACCAATTTTGCCTGAGGTGGTGTCCTGTAGCACCAAGTCTGTGTCACAGGTGACCTGGGTCGTGACCTGGGTCGTATCCTGCCCCGCCTGCCCCGGGTCACGGGCTGCGGTGTTATGCGTAGTGTGTGTGACACTGGTGTTGTCACGGGTGTGGTCACTGGGGTATTCTCGGGGGTGGTCACCACCAATTATGCCACAGGTGGTGTCCTGTAGCACCACGTCTGTGTCACGGGGGACCTGGATCGTGACCTGGGTCGTATCCTGACCCGCCTGCCCGGGGTCACGGGAGTCACGGGCTGCGGTGTTATGCGCAGAGTGTGTGACACTGGTGTTGTCACAGGGGTAGTCACGGGGGTGGTCACTGGGGTATTCTCGGGGGTGGTCACCACCAATTATGCCACAGGTGGTGTCCTGTAGCACCACGTCTGTGTAACGGGTGACCTGGGTCGTGACCTAGGTCGTATCCTGACACGCCTTCCCCGGGTCAAAGGAGTCACGGGCTGCGGTGTTATGCGCAGTGTGTGTGACACTGGTGTTGTCACGGGTGGGGTCACTGGAGGTGGCCCCGTCAACTCCGTCTCCTTCACTTAGGACTCAACTGGCCCCGTCGACTCCGTCTCCTTGATGGAGGACTCAACTGGGTCCAGGTCGAGAAGGACACTAAGGGTCCTGATGAAGACCCACCAGACGGCCACCTCGAGGACGCCCGTCACGAAGCAACTGGACATGGTCCAGCAGGTCCAGGGGGTCGTAGATGTCCCGGGGCGTGGAGGGACGATCACCTTCAAGAGGGGAACGTTACTCAACAGTCCCCGCCAGCTGGAGTCGTACTGCCGCTAGAGGAGGCGCAGACGGAAGTGGTCCTGGACCACACCCCAGACGTACCACAACACGCGACACACCACCGCCCCCACCACCACCGACATTTTCATCATGCAGGAGTTGATTCTGTCAGTACTCATTATTTATGTTTTATTATTACTGAAAAATAGTTTGTTTTTTACCAGAATATCAATAATTTGTTGCTGTAATGTTCATCGCTAATGTTTGGAAATGAGATGTGTTACAACATGCAGAAATACGACACACACCTGGCAGCTACCAGGTGATTGTAGTGGTGTAGCTACCTGGTGATTGTAGTGGTGTAGCTACCTGGTGATTGTAGTGGTGTAACTATGTGGTGATTGTAGTGGTGGAGCTACCTGGTGATTGTAGTAAAGCAGCTACCTAGTGATTGTAGTGGAGCAGCTACCTAGTGATTGTAGTGGTGAAGCTACCTGGTGATTGTAGTGGAGCAGCTACCTAGTGATTGTAGTGGTGTAGCTACCTGGTGATTGAAGTGGTGTAGCTATCTGGTGATGGTAGTGGTGGAGCTACCTGGTGATGGTAGTGGTGTAGCTCCCAGGTGATGGTAGTGGTGTAGCTACCTGGTGATGGTAGTGGTGTTGCTACCTGGTGATGGTAGTGGTGAAGCTCCCAGGTGATGGTAGTGGTGAAGCTCCCAGTTGATGGTAGTGGTGCAGCTACCTGGTGATGGTAGTGGTGTAGCTACCTGGTGATGGTAGTGGTGTAGCTACCTGGTGATGGTAGTGGTGTAGCTACCTGGTGATGGTAGTGGTGGAGCTACCTGGTGATGGTAGTGGTGGAGCTACCTGGTGATGGTAGTGGTGGAGCTACCAGGTGATGGTAGTGGTGGAGCTACCTGGTGATGGTAGTGGTGAAGCTCCCAGGTGATGGTGGTGGTGTAGCTACCAGGTGATGGTAGTGGTGAAGCTCCCAGGTGATGGTAGTGGTGGAGCTACCAGGTGATGGTAGTGGTGTTGCTACCAGGTGATGGTAGTGGTGTAGCTACCTGGTGATGGTAGTGGTGGAGCTACCTGGTGATGGTAGTGGTGAAGCTCCCAGGTGATGGTAGTGGTGAAGCTACCAGGTGATGGTAGTGGTGTTGCTACCAGGTGATGGTAGTGGTGAAGCTACCAGGTGATGGTAGTGGTGGAGCTACCTGGTGATGGTAGTGGTGGAGCTCCCAGGTGATGGTAGTGGTGTAGCTACCTGGTGATGGTAGTGGTGGAGCTACCTGGTGATGGTAGTGATGGAGCTCCCAGGTGATGGTAGTGGTGTAGCTACCTGGTGATGGTAGTAGTGGAGCTACCTGGTGATGGTAGTGGTGGAGCTCCCAGGTGATGGTAGTGGTGTAGCTACCTGGTGATGGTAGTGGTGAAGCTCCCAGGTGATGGAAGTGGTGGAGCTACCTGGTGATGGTAGTGGTGGAGCTCCCAGGTGATGGTAGTGGTGAAGCTACCAGGTGATGGTAGTGGTGTTGCTACCAGGTGATGGTAGTGGTGTAGCTACCTGGTGATGGTAGTGGTGGAGCTCCCAGGTGATGGTAGTGGTGTTGCTACCAGGTGATGGTAGTGGTGTTGCTACCTGGTGTTTGTAGTGGTGAAGCTCCCAGGTGATTGTAGTGCTGAAGCTCCCAGGTGATGGTAGTGGTGAAGCTCCCAGGTGATGGTAGTGGTGAAGCTCCCAGGTGATGGTAGTGGTGTAGCTACCTGGTGATGGTAGTGGTGTTGCTACCTGGTGATGGTAGTGGTGTTGCTACCTGGTGATGGTAGTGGTGAAGCTCCCAGGTGATGGTAGTGGTGAAACTCCCAGGTGATGGTAGTGGTGTTGCTACCTGGTGATGGTAGTGGTGTTGTTACCTGGTAATGATAGTGGTGAAGCTCCCAGGTGATGGTAGTGGTGTAGCTCCCAGGTGATGGTAGTGGTGAAGCTCCCAGGTGATGGTAGTGGTGTAGCTACCTGGTGATGGTAGTGGTGAAGCTCCCAGGTGATGGTGGTGGTGTAGCTACCAGGTGATGGTAGTGGTGAAGCTCCCAGGTGATGGTGGTGGTGTAGCTACCAGGTGATGGTAGTGGTGAAGCTCCCAGGTGATGGTAGTGGTGTTGCTACCTGGTGATGGTAGTGGTGAAGCTCCCAGGTGATGGTGGTGGTGTAGCTACCAGGTGATGGTAGTGGTGAAGCTCCCAGGTGATGGTAGTGGTGGAGCTACCAGGTGATGGTAGTGGTGAAGCTCCCAGGTGATGGTAGTGGTGTTGCTACCAGGTGATGGTAGTGGTGTTGCTACCTGGTGATTGTAGTGGTGAAGCTCCCAGGTGATTGTAGTGCTGAAGCTCCCAGGTGATGGTAGTGGTGAAGCTCCCAGGTGATGGTAGTGGTGAAGCTCCCAGGTGATGGTAGTGGTGTAGCTACCAGGTGATGGTAGTGGTGTTGCTACCTGGTGATGGTAGTGGTGTTGCTACCTGGTGATGGTAGTGGTGAAGCTTCCAGGTGATGGTAGTGGTGTTGCTTCCTGGTGATGGTAGTGGTGAAGCTCCCAGGTGATTGTAGTGCTAAAGCTCCCAGGTGATGGTAGTGGTGTAGCTACCAGGTGATGGTAGTGGTGAAGCTCCCAGGTGATGGTAGTGGTGGTGCTACCTGGTGATTGTAGTGGTGAAGCTCCCAGGTGATTGTAGTGCTGAAGCTCCCAGGTGATGGTAGTGGTGTAGCTACCAGGTGATGGTAGTGGTGAAGCTCCCAGGTGATGGTAGTGGTGGTGCTACCTGGTGATGGTAGTGGTGAAGCTCCCAGGTGATGGTAGTGGTGGTGCTACCTGGTGATGGTAGTGGTGTAGCTACCTGGTGATGATAGTGGTGTTGCTACCTGGTGATGGTTAGTGGTAGACCTACCAAGTGTTTCCACCTGTGTCCCCTTGTTCGCATACCACCAGTGTTGAATAGTTTATCCTTGTTTACCCGGTTGATTCCTCTGAGGATTTTGTAGGTTGTGGTCATGTCTCCCCTTACTCTTTTGTCCTTCAGGGTCGTAAGGTGCATTTCCCGTAGCCTTTCCTCGTAACTCATGCCTCTTAGTTCTGGAACTAGTCTAAAGGCATACCTTTGGACTTTTTCCAGCTTCGTCTTGTGCTTGACTAGGTACGGGCTCCATGCTGGGGCCGCATACTCCAGGATTGATCTTACATATGTGGTGTACAAGATTCTGAATGATTCCTTACACAGGTTCCTGAACGCTGTTCTGATGTTATTCAGCCTCGCATATGCCGCAGACGTTATTCTTTTTATGTGGGCTTCAGGAGACAGGTTTGGTGTGATATCAACTCCTAGATCTTTCTCTCTGCCCGTTTCATTAAGTACT
The DNA here is from genome assembly GCF_040958095.1 of Procambarus clarkii. Taxonomy (NCBI): domain Eukaryota; kingdom Metazoa; phylum Arthropoda; class Malacostraca; order Decapoda; family Cambaridae; genus Procambarus; species Procambarus clarkii. The sequence continues at coordinate 18,582,020 of NC_091203.1, read as the reverse complement.
TCATCTCCTATTCTGTATTCTGTGTCTGGCCTCCTGTTTCCACTGCCTAGTTCCATTACTTTGCATTTACTCGGGTTGAACTTCAACAGTCATTTGTTGGACCATTCACTGAGTATTTCTAGGTCATCTTGTAGCCTCCTACTATCATCCTCTGTTTCAATCCTCCTCATAATTTTTGCATCATCAGCAAACATTGAGAGAAACGATTCTATACCCTCTGGGAGATCATTTACATATATCAGAAACAGTATAGGTCCAAGGACTGACCCCTGCGGGACCCCAATTGTAACGTCTCGCCAATCTGAGACCTCACCCCTCACACTGACTCATTGTCTCCTGTTGCTTAGGTACTCCTTTATCCAATGGAGTACCTTCCCTTTCACACCGGCCTGCATCTCCAGCTTTTTCACTAGCCTCTTGTGTGGTACTGTCTCAAAGGCTTTCTGACAATCCAAAAATATGCAGTCTGCCCACCCTTCTCTTTCTTGCCTGGTCGTAAAATTCAAGTAACCATGTGAGGCAGGACCCGCCATCCCTGAACCCATGTTGATGTTGTGTTACAAAGTTATTTCGCTCCAGATGTTCTACTAGCTTTCTTCGCACAATCTTCTCCATCAGCTTGCATGGTATGCAGGTTAGGGACACTGGCCTGTAGTTCAGTGCCTCCTGTCTATCCCCTTTCTTGTATATCGGGACTACGTTAGCTGCTTTCCAAATTTCTGGAAGTTCCCCTGTTCCCAGTGATTTGTTGTACAATATGGAGAGTGGCAGGCACAGTTCTTCTGCTCCTTCCATTAGTATCCAAGGGGAGATTCCATCTGGGTCTATAGCCTTTGTCACATCCAACTCTAGTAAACACTTCCTTACTTCCCCGCTGGTAATCTCAAAATCTTCCAGTGGATCCTGGTTAGCTATTCCCTCTCTTTTCTCTGGGATTTCTCGTTGCTCTAAGGTGAAGACCTCAAATCTTCACCTTAGGTGAAGAAATCGATGATTTCTGTGTTGTTTACACAGAAATCATCGATAGATACAGCGATAGCAGGCGGCTTGACGTTTGCGAGGCACTACACATCAAGAAGTCAACACCAGCAATCAACAGCCAATTATTGCACAACTATATTCTACCCACCTCAAGACTCCGCTCCAATTTAGAAGCATCAAGAAATATGGACCAATAGGCTTTCTACAAACACTTCTATTCAATACCCATTGTTTGTGTTCTGTCTTGTGTTGATACTTTTAATACCCTATTAATATCCCCTCTTGTTCTGTCTTGTGTTAATGCCACATCACCCCTCCCACCTCACTCAAATGTAGATATAAAATCGGAGATACGTAAGTTCTAATCAGTTGTGTATTTGTGAACTAAAGTCTTTGAAAATGTAATAAGTTTTACGAAACGCGCCCGTGTCGCGTCAGACTAGAAATAAAAATGAATTTTGGAGAATTGATTTTTGATTTACCTCCAACAGTGAAGCGTAATGTACGAAAGATTGAGAAAATTCGTGTTAGAATTATTAATCTTACTTTTTCGGTCATATTTAATAATATATATATATATATATATATATATATATATATATATATATATATATATATATATATATATATATATATATATATATATATATATATATATATATATAGACGGGAACCGTCTGCACTCTGCAACAGAACATTTCACAGTAGGCTGCCTCACAGGGCTTGACTTCAGCAAGGGATCCACTGGAACAGAGTCTTTTTCTCTGTAGCATCACCAAATCCTGCCCCTCACCTGCAACCTCAACCAGATCCACAACCTCCCAATTCGGGGAACCAGCAACCAGGAAGACAGAGGCAACTGGGGAAGAAACAGCACCAGGTCAAGCGGCCTCCACACCATCAACCACCTTCACCACAGGCACATCTGCCGCAATGACGGCCTCCACCTGCACCACCACTAGACTCGCCACAGCTCTCACACGGCCCACAGGAGTCGCACGCATAGCAACATCAGCATTTCCACCACCCACATCAGAATCCCCAGAAGGCTGCACGTCACCCTGGAGCACTACAAGATAAGATACACTCTGAGCTCGCCTCGAACGCTAGGAGACAGGCCACTGGTTGTTAGAACTATCACACTCATCACAAGGCACCGCAAGAGAACTCCCACACAATAGCACGATCCCGCAGTACTGCAGCATGAACAAGTGGGGCCATTGGACCACACACAACAGGAGACCGCACCTCATACCATCCACTTCAACATGCACGGAAGACAGCTCAATTGGAGACGGTTCAGGCAGGGGCGCCAGAGTTGAGGAAGCCGGCGACGGGTGCGGGGCAGCACCATCCACCACCACAACTCCCCACATTCCCAACCAGAGGGTCCACAGAATCCGGCGCCTCAACATCGGAAGACCCAGCAGCAGCAGCACTCCGCACAGGCACAACATCCTTGGGCACACCCAAAAGGGCCCAGCACCTCCATAAGGGGTAAGTCCTCCTCATGAAAGAGATTCATTGGATCCATGCTCCCTGTGTTACACCCCACAACCTGATGCCCCGGCAAACCGCAATTGAAGCATATACGCGACTGCCGAGCGTAGAACACCCTGATGTAAGAGCTCATCAGCTTGGCAGAGGGAGGGATAGCAGCCTTCAGCCATATGATCAGCGTGCGGATGCCATTCTGTACACCATTCAGCCGGCCGGACGAAAGAACGCTCATCTTGACAGACAACACCCGACCAAACTGTTCAAACTAGCGCCGCAACAGCACCCCAGGAAACTCAAAGCGGGGTTCCATGTACGCTGACATACCTAGACATGTCACTGCGTTCCAAAACAACCACAGAACCCACATTGAAGTTGTGTTTGTGAGGGGACCCTTGAGGCCGTGGCGGCTGGAGGGATGGCGGCTTCCCTCCCCCCTTTGAAGCGGAGGGATACCATTGGACTAGAATTTACTGGCTCAGCGTCTTACCCAGCAGTTGAGGTGGTGATGATTTACATGTTGCGGGTGGATGTGGTGTCTGTGTGCGGCGTTCAACTTGTATCCGGGCATCGAGCTGTTGTGAAATTCTGCTCCACGGCGCTGTATCGTGACTTTCTGGACTGATATGACAGGATTACGTTTGCTCTGTCTGAGGGTGGTGGTTCGGTCGAATTGTCGGACAGGTGCAATAAGACTACCTATGTGGCAGTTCATGGTGCTCCCTTTGAGTTCCCTGACTCCCTTCTCCAGCGTCACACTACCTGGTATGGGCTGGTCTTGAGTGTCCGGACGAATGCAGTCTCCTACGGGCGGTAGAAGGTTATCCTGAATGGGACCCACACTGTGGCGCTGCGCTTGAAGGACCCATCCCTTCACCTCTCTTGCTTCTGGGCTTCATGGTACACATAGTCTATGGGGGTCAGCCCTGGACTTATTTACGGTGCGGACTCTCGGGTCATCAGGCTGTGGGTTGTGATGCGAGCCAGGTCGGGCCTGTGAACCTCTTCAGGGAGGAGGAGGACTTTCCCCCGTTGGCGGTCCCGGACTTGTCGGTAGGTGCTGCTGTGGTGAGTGATACTTCCCAGTCGTCTGATGCCCGTTGCCGGTCTCTGATGCCAGCCTCGATGTTGCTGTGGGTATTGGAGTAGAAGTTAGTGCATCCCCGGCTCCTGCACCTTAGTTACTCCTGCCTGCTTCGTCTCCAGTCGAGTCTCCTGTAGTGTATGGTCTCGTGCCCCCGGACGTCGAGGCTGCGCCCCAGCCTGTACTGTCTCTGGCAGCTGTGTCTTCAGCCCGTGTCGATGTACATGCTGTGATATCTCCTACGGTGTGTGGTCCTGTTCCCCGGGTTGATGAGGCTGCGATGTTGAGTGATCGTGCGCTGCGGGGAGTTGCGCGACCGACCGGAGGTTCTGCTACGGTGCCTTCTGGCAGGGGGGATAGTTCCGACGACCTGCGACCTGTGTCCAAGCGTTCGCAGGGAGCTTTGAATCTGTCTCCGCCTCGTGGTGAGGCCTGGGCCGACGTCAGGGATTTTGAGGACTCCGGAAGTTGGTCTTCTGTGGATGATGATGTTGGCGACGCTGTTGGAATGCCTGCGGCTCCTGTGGGCGATGTTGCAGCAGTGGTGGGTCCTGTGGTGGGATTGTTGCCTGGCCCTGGTTCACTGTCTTCTCCGGCTGCCTCTGCATCCCTGGTTGCTGATTCCCTGAGTTGGGAGGTTGTGGCACCAGCCGAGGTTGCGGGAAAGGGAGGGGACTTGGTGCTGGTTCTTAAGAAAGATTCTGTTCCGGTGGCCCCCGTGCCTCTGGCGTCCATATCTGTGCCTTCCACGCATCTGCCCTCGGTGGTGGCGACCGCTGCGGCTGCCTTCTGCTCAGCCGTCCTTTGTTACTTTGCCCCCTGTGGTGTCGGCCTCTGCACCATCGCCCTCTGTGATTGTGTCCCCTGCGACTCTGCCCGCTGTGTTGCCGCCCTGTGTATGGCCGGCTCCTCTGCTTTAGTCCCATGTGGTTCTACCGTCTGCACCGATGAGCTCTGTGCAGCCTCTTCCCGTGATTTCCGCACCCATGGTGAACGGCGCCGACTTGGATGTTCCTGACTTCATGTATCGTCCACGAGGATCACGTGGTCACGTTAACGCGTCTGTGTATTGTGGACTCAGTGGGATGCCTACAGGAAGAAGTACCCGCATCGTTTCTATCTGGATAAATACGATGATGATTAACTGTGTGTGTGGTTCTTGCTTTGTGTTGCTTTATTTATTTTTGTTGATGAACTATGTGATAGGGGTTATTTCTTTTTTTATGTGTTTCTTGCCTGGTTATTGTTGGGTTATAATGCTCAAGTATTTTTTCTTTTCTGACTGTATTTCATTGTTACCGATGTTTATGATTACATTTTGTGTATTGTATGACTTTTGTTTGTGTGTTTTCCTGCTCTATAGTTTGCCAGTGTGTTTCTTGCTTTGTACATATGAATAATGCTGTTGATGGTTTTCTGTTTTGTTGTCTTCGTGTTTCACAAATAAAAAGAAGAAGAAAAAAAAAACAGAACCCGCATTGGCAGGCTGCTGGAAGGAGCGCCCATCATAACGCTCGATGAAATCCCTGTAGACAATCGAGGAACACAGCTTAAACACAGCACAGTGACTTGAAATAAGCTCGAATCCTACTATATCCACTGCGGCTACATCCATAAGAACATAAGAATAATGGTAACTGCAGAGGGCCTATTGGCCCATATAAGGCAGCTCCTATCTATTACCACCCAATTCCTCTTATATACATGTCCAGCCCATGTTTGAAACAATCAAGGGACCCCACCTCAACAACGTTATGCATTATTTAGTTACACAAATCAACAGCCCTGTTACTGAACCAGTATATACCCAGGTCTTTCCTAAATCTAAACTTATCCAATTTATCCCCATTGTTTCGTGTTATGTCGTTGTTGTTGTTGTTTTAGATTTAGCTTCTCAGAACAAAAAGTTCCAAGCAGCACGGTCTATGGTGAGCCCGTAAGTGGAGACTCTTTGGAGTCATTGTCTGTATCAATAGCTGATACTGGAGATCTGGGGATGGATGAGGGGTCTTCGTGCTCGGAGGGCTGGCTGTAACAGTTGGTGGGTTTGTGTTGACCTCTAGGTCTTCCACTTTTTCTTTGGCTGAGCCATGCTGTCGTTTGGTGAGGTGGTCTCCATGAGGAAGTCTTGTATTGAGTAGGTGTCGAATTTGTGCTGTGGCGGTGGAGCTCCTACTAAGATTTCGTCATCTGAAAAGTCCATAACAACTGTAATTGGTGATTTCGACTTTCGTCTCGCAGCCTGAGGTAGGCTTATGTGTCGTTGATAAGTATTTTTTTTTATTTTTTTTATTTTTACATGCAAGCATGCGTATAAGTTACAATAAAAGCTTAAACAAATATAACATAGAACACAAGCACAAAGTACAAAGCACACATATGTACACGTACAAAGGAACAAATCAAGAGAAGACCAGCTGGAAGGGCAGACCACAAAACACACAAAAGCGCATACACAAAACACAACAAAAAGATTAACACAGTGGAAGATAAGCATAGGGAAAACACCAGAACAAAACGTACACATAACAAGCCTACCAACACCTCAAACACAGATGGAGATGCACCAACACAAAACGATAAACATACAATAATAAAGATAATAACAATAAAGAAAACAGACCTCCCATAACAAACTGGAGGCAAAACATCAGGGCAAAACAAAACAAAGAGCATAAACCTTGGCCGGGACATGCCAACAGCCTGAAGGCCACGCAATATGACATAAACAAGTGCACACGACATCCACAACCGGATACACAAACGCACAGGAACCGGACACACAAACGCACACCTACACACAAGCCATACAAAGAAACCCACAACACAAACCGGAGCACGCAGGAACCGGGAAGCATAACCCACCCCACCCACACACACACACACCCCACCCGCACCCCACAATTACGCACACAAAAGGATACACAAAATACAAAAAAATCATATGCGAGGAACACAGTCCTCAAGAGGTAGAAGCATACTTTTCAGGGAAAAAATCGTAAGGATACTTCTTCTTATAAGCCTCCCAAATCAAATCCTCAAGGTCAGAAGGGTTACGGATCCCCCGCTGCTGAAGGGGTATCATAAACTCTGGAACATCCAGATCAGGCGGCAACGGCCAACTCTTAAGGTCATTGGTGCAAGTCGCATAACGAGGCCGGAGAGCGCCAACCACGCCCTGCGAGGAAGCAAATGACACCGAAGAAGCGGACGAGGGTTGCCGAGACTGCCTCGCCCGCGTACCCACAGAAGCAGGTGACAATCGACGAGACGGTAGCACCTCCACTGAGACTACAGGAGACACGGAAGAGACGGCCGGAGACGGAAGAGGCGGCAAGACCGCTGCCGAGGAAAAGGGGAACGAGGAAGGGGTCACAGAACCCCCAGAGCGAGCATCTTTTCTCAACACCACCACCAGGCCACCCCACTCACCACGAACCTCAGTAGGGGGAACCACCCCCATGAAGAACCGAAGCCATCCGACGCAGGCAACGCACCTGAAGTGGGATCCGCGGACACCATACCAGAAGCAGAGGCTGAAACACTGGCACCGGCATCCTCAGGCAAGTGCACCTCTGCCACCACCATAGTATGCACCACAACCGGAGCCACCCCGCCGTCACCGGAAGGACCACAATCGTCGAAGTCGCCAACGACAGCCCATTCAGAAGAAGAACGCCGGGAACGTTTAGGCTCCGGCCGCACATCATCAGACCCGGAGGCTGACTCAGCCACACACGCAACACAAGCCGGGCAAACCGATGCACGTCGCAGTACGGCAGCATCCTCAACCACATGGGGCAGCAGGCAAGGCACAGGAGGAAGTGCCGCATCCACCCCAGCACCAAGCACAGCTGGAACAGACAACGAGGGTGCAGGGACCGGGACAGACGCAGCAGAGGAAGAACTGGAAGATGGGGGTTCCGAGCAGACGGCAGTCAGAAGAAGCCCAGGGACACCAGTCGGAGCAGGGCGCTTACCAGGCGAGGACACAATCTCCGGAGGAGAGGCGACAACAACAGGGGGTGCAACAGGCGGGGCAACAGCCGACACAGGGGGCACATCCACGGCTGAAGAGACGTCTACATCCACCGAATCTTCCCCCACAGGAAGCGTCGGAAAATCCTCTTTACTGAATAGATTCACTGGCGCAACGGCAGGCACAGAACAGTTAGCAGCCTGATGGCCCAAAAGACCACAACGATAACATGTCCGAGGCTGGCGAGCATAAAACACGCGAACATTGTAACCCATAAGGCACACCGAGGACGGAATATCCGCCCGGAGACTCATGCCCAGGGTGTGAATGTTAGTCCTCACACCCTTAAGGGGACTGGAAGACACCACGTTCACCCACACACTAACCACTGCGCCACACCGGCCGAAGTACCTCCATAGCAGACCCTCCGGAAACTCTAAGGGAGCCCCATGCACACTGACATAAGTGAGGGCACCATTACGATCAGAGAGGGTCACAGTGCCCGCACCATCCGCAAGGGGTAATGTCCGCCCCTCGTATCGACAGAGAAAATCGCGATACGCCAACTCCTCCATGAACTTCACTATCGCCCGACGGGCCGTCACCAACTCGACCTCATAAATGGCTATCACAGGGACAGAAAGCAAATCACATGCTAGCGCAATCTCCAGGTAACCAGCCCGCACAGAGAATTCGAGGCCCACACACTGAGCCCGGACGACAGGGGGTAGAGGGACCCCCATCGTGACTCCACGTCAGCACAGGCGGGCAGAGACACACCCGCCCCCAACCGGCCAAACTGGCAAACAGTCACCAACTGCCGGAGCGCTGAGGCAACACGTCTGCACCCCACCGAAGCTAGGGCGCCACTCCCGTGGATTAGTAGTAGAAGCTATCTCAGGAGCATTAGTGGTGCTGTTAGTATTTGTAGACAGCACGTCTGCTAGTGCATCTGATGAGATGGTGATGGTAGGAGTGTTGAGAGCTGGGGAAGGAAATACCTCTATTTGTGCCACCCGGGTCTTGGGTGGTTCTGGAGTCTGTGTTGAGATCGACCTCGTGGTCGTTCTGGTGGTAGTGGAGGCAGTGAGACTTGAGTCCTGGGCGATGATGGGATGTAGGCCGTTGGCTAGGTACAGTGCGTTGAGTTCCTTGACGAATCGTTGGTTGTCTGGTAGAGCAAGCCTTTCCGATGGTCGAATAAGACCAGGGATAATGCCTGCACCTGACGCAAGGGACTGTGCAGGTGCTGGTTGGGCTTTGGGTCCCCAGTATGGTGGCCGGGAGATGTGTTGGGAGGAGCCACTATTTGGTAGGACTGGTACGGTCGTATTCTGCATCTAGCTTATAGCAGGAAGGCTCGGGAACTGGACAGGTCCAAGGTCTAAGGTTGTGGCGACTTGCCGCTGGGTGGTCGGCGGCGTGGTGGTCTTCTCTTTAATTTTCTTCAGTTCCTCCTTCCTTTTTGTGCAGTGGTAGGAGTTGGCGGCATGCTGTTCTTCACAGTTCGGGCATTTCATGTTGGTAGCTGTACAGTCCTTGTAGTTGTGAGTGCCGGAGCATTAGCTGCACTTAGCCGTTTGTTCTGGGCTCTTGTTGGAGAAGTGTTCATAGCTGAAGCACTTGTAGCATGTCTCACGTTGTAAACCTTCTCCATAGCGATCTGGTTTGGGGAGGAGGTGATTCCAAAGCACCTGAACTCGTTCTTCACTGCTTCCTGGGCCTGTTCTGTTGTTTAGAAGGTCATCTTCATCGTGGGTCGAGTGGCGTCGTTAGTCTTGATGAGTACAGCTGTCGTCGCTTTTAATTAAAGTAGGGTTTTCTTCGTTCACTTGCCGCACTATGGTGTCTGGTACCTCACTCGCTAACCAGCGGTTCAGCTTATTCACAAATATCGTTTTCCCAGCAGTGATTCGACTGGGAGAAATTGGTGAGAGGTTTGCCTCCAGTCAACCCGTTCTTGCACTTTCTTACAGTCAATATTGACTTATTATATACGTGCATATGTGACATACTAAACATACTAGTTTACCTTGAAAAGCTTCATAGAAAACACCGCCCTTCCCTAACCTTCTTAGTATGTTAAGATAAGCGCTCTTATTGCTTCGTAATTACAATTATTACTTAACCTATACCTATAATAGGTTAAGTAATAATTGTAATTACGAAGCAATAAGATGCTTATCTTAACATACTAAGGTTAGGTAAGGTCGGTGTTTTCTATGAAGCTTTTCAAGGTAAACTAGTATGTTTAGTATGTCACATATGCACGTATTTAATAAGTCAATATTGACTATATGAAAGTGCAAGAACGGGTTGCTCCAGTAGTGGGACCCGGCGTTCCGGATCCAGGACCCTCTGTAGGTCCGCTTTTGTTGCCAAGATTACCGTGGCCTCGGTACGATGCATTTGGACGTCAACTGGTCCCCCTGATGTTGCCTTGTCAATGGCTGCTGCAATTTCGCGCTTGTAGACTCCGAGGAGTCGCACTTTCACTTTGTATGTCATGCTCTCTGGCAATTACTGGGATTGTCAGGAGAACCTGGAATGGAGAGTGGTTTGTCGGCAGCTGTGTGGGAACACAGCTTGCCAGCGAACACTGGGGGCGTGTTCTGTCTTGGGTGGATGTCTTTAATACCCTATTAATATTTTTTTTGTTATGTCCATTCATCCACTTGTACACCTCTATCATGTCACGCTTAACTCTTCGCCTGTCCATTGAATGCAATTTAAGCTACGTTAATCTTTCTTTATAACACAGGTTTCTAATTTTGGGGATTAACTTTGTCATCTTACGCTGAACGCATTCTACTGAATTTATATCCATTTTATAGTAAGGCGATCAAAATTGAGCTGCATAATTTAAATGGGGTCTAATCAGAGCAAGAAATAGCTGAAGAACAACACCAGGTGTCTTATTAACATGTGCTAAAAACATGTGCTGTCACCTACCAGCGGGTGGGAAGAAGTCACATGTGGTTCTCGTGGGGGAGGGGAGAGAGGCAATGAGGAAGGGAATCTGTCATTTGAAGGGAATTTAACATTCAAATGTGTGATATGATATATTTCCACCATTCTGCAAACTCTGCCCCAACTTTGTTCCACTTGATATTAAGACCATAAGAATAACAGTAACTGTAGAAGGCCTATTGGCCCATACGAGGGAGCTCCTATTTGTAACCAACTAATTCCACTCATATACATGTTCAACTCACGTTTGAAACAATCAAAGGACCCCACCTCCACCAAGTGGGGGCCTAACCAGATCAAGTATAGCTGAAGATTGCTGAAGATATAGCTGAATAACAACATCAGGTGTCGTATTAGTAATGCTTCGCTTAATAAATCCCAGTGTCCTATTAGCCTTATTACGAACATTTATGCATTGATTTTTGGGTCTTAAATTCTTACTAATCATAACTCCCAGATCCCTTTTACAATCCGACTTCGCAATTTTCACTCCATCTAGATCGTATCTTGTAACTCTATCATCATTACCTGGCCTCAAATCTTGCATTTATCAGCATTAAACTGCATCTTCCAAACTTTTGATTATTTCAAAACCTTATTTAGATCGTCTTGAAGTCATAGTGAGTATTTTTCAATGTTTATTTCCCTTTCCGATTTTTGTATCATTGGCAAATTTGCAAATATTGCTGATCAAACCTGAATCTAAAACATTTATATGTATTATGAATAACAGAAGTTCCAAGACAGAGCCTTTAGGCACTCCACATACAACATTTTTCCACTCTGACTAAGTCTCATTTATATTAACTCTCTATTTCCATTGGTATAGCCATGCCCTAATCCAACTTACTATAGCACCCCCAATACCGTGAGCCTCTATCTTTTTAATCAGTTTTTCCATGTGGCACTGTATCAAAAGCTTTGCTAAAAATAAGAAACACAACATTTTTATTATATTTTATTTTATTTTATTTATTTATATACAAGAAGGTACATTGGGTTTGTGAGAATACATTGGATAGTACAGTATTTACATTCTTGTAAAGCCACTAGTACGCACAGCGTTTCGGGCAGGTCCTTAATCTAGCAGATAATTTTAAGTAGGTAATTTCAATCAGAATTGATAAATGATAAAGATACATTACAAGAGAAAAATGAGATGAGAGAGATAAGTAAGTATATTAAAGCACATTGTTATATTAAAACTCTAATTGATTACATTGACAGCTTGATTAGTAATTTAAATAAGGTTAATAGACACCATACAGCAGATTGACAGCACATATAAGACAGCAATGATCACAATGGTAAAGATGTTCAGATTGGGTACATAAAGATTGGGAGACTGGGTAGCAAAAGATACAGATAAACAAGATTTATAAACACCATACAACAGATTGGCAGCACATATAAGAAAACAGCAATGATCATAATGGTAAAGATGTTCAAATTGGGAACATAAAGGTTGGGAGATTGGGTAGCAATTGATACAGTGCAATTTTACGGCAAAAAGTGAAAAACTATGAAGATGAAATTAGGTATTTTTTAGTATTGATTTTGAATGATGTAAAAGTTGGACAGCTTTTCAATTCAGTAGGGAGTGAGTTCCATAAACTGGGTCCCTTTATTTGCATAGAGTATTTACACAGATTAAGTTTAACTCTGGGGATATCAAAGAGATATTTATTTCTGGTGTGGTGATAATGGGTCCTATTACATCTGTCCAGGAAGAGTTTCAGACAAGGATTTGCATTTAAGAACAGGGTTTTGTAAATGTAGTTGACACAAGAGAATTTGTGGAGTGAGATTATGTTTAGCATGTTTAGGGAGTTAAACAAGGGGGCTGTGTGTTGTCTGAAAGCAGAATTTGATATTATTCTGATAGCAGATTTTTGCTGGGTGATGATGGACTTGAGGTGGTTTGCAGTGGTTGAACCCCATGCACAGATACCATAGTTGAGATAGGGATAGATTAGTGCATAATATAGAGAGATGAGAGCAGAGTTAGGAACATAATATCTGATTTTGGAGAGTATACCAACTGTTTTAGAGACCTTCTTAGTTATGTGTTGTATGTGGGTACTGAAGTTGAGTCTCTTGTCTAGGAATATGCCAAGAAACTTTCCATCATTTTTATTGCTAATGTTTACATTGTCAATCTGAAGCTGAATTGCATTTGTAAATTTGCTTCCGAATAGGATGTAGTAGGTCTTTTCTATGTTAAGTGTTAGTTTGTTGGTTGACATCCATAAGTGGACTTTTTTTAGTTCATTATTAACAACACCATTTAGTGTATGTGGGTTGGGGTTGGAGTAGATGAGGGTAGTATCATCAGCAAAAAAAATAGGTTTCAGAATGTTAGAGACATTAGGCAGATCATTAATGTATATTTATTTATTTATGCATATACAAGAATGTACATAAGGAATGTGAGGATACAAATATGGTAATTACAGTCTTGTAAAGCCACTAGCACGCGCAGCGTTTCGGGCAGGTCCTTAATCTAAGAAAATTTTAAGGAGGTAAATACTTGCAAAATTTATAGACAAAAAAATGATAACAGATTACATGGAATGAAAAAAAAACATGAGAGAAAATTATAGGTACAGTATATTAAAGCACATAGGTAGCTATGATTGATTGCAATGACAGCTTAAAATGGTAATTGACAACAAATTGGTAGGCACAATACAGCAGAAACAATATAAGATTGATTGCAATGACAGCTTGGATGGTAGTTGACAAAAATTGGTAGTCACAATACAGCATATGGCTAGCACATAAAAGAAGACAGCAATGAACACAATGATAAGGTTGTTTGATATTACATAAAAATTAGGAGATTGGGTAACACTAGGTACAGAGCAAATTTAAAACTCAGTGTAGGAAACTAAATAGATGAAGTTAGGTACTTTTTGGTTTTGCTTTTAAATAAGGCAAAAGTTTTACAGTTTTTCAATTCACTAGGGAGTGAGTTCCATAGACTAGGTCCCTTAATTTGCATAGAGTGTTTACACAGATTAAGTTTGACCCTGGGGATATCAAAGAGATATTTATTTCTGGTGTGGTGATAATGGGTCCTATTACATCTGTCCAGGGAGAGTTTCAGAGCATGGTTTGCATTTAAGAACAGGGTTTTGTAAATGTAGTTGACACAAGAGAATGTGTGGAGGGAGTTAATATTTAGCAAGTTTAGGGATTTAAACAAGGGAGCTGAGTGTTGTCTGAAAGCAGAGTTAGTTATTATTCTGATAGCAGATTTTTGCTGTGTGATGATGGGCTTAAGGTGGTTTGCAGTGGTAGACCCCCATGCTCAGATACCATAATTAAGATAGGGGTAGATTAGTGCATAATATAGTGAGAGGAGAGCAGAGTTAGGAACATAATATCTGATTTTGGAGAGTATACCAACTGTCTTAGAGACTTTCTTAGTTATGTGTTGAATGTGGGTGCTGAAGTTGAGTCTCTTGTCTAGGAATAGGCCAAGAAACTTGCCATCATTTTTATTACTGATGTTAATGTTGTCTATCTGTAGCTGAATTGCATTTGATGATTTGCTTCCAAATAAGATGTAGTAAGTCTTTTCGATGTTTAATGTTAGTTTGTTCGTTGACATCCATAAGTGGACTTTTTTTAATTCATTATTCACAACATTATTTAGTGTATGTGGGTTGAGGTTTGAGTAGATAAGGGTAGTATCGTCAGCAAACAATATAGGTTTGAGAATATTAGAGACATTAGGCAGATCGTTTATATATATAAGAAATAGAAGAGGTCCTAAGATGCTGCCCTGCGGCACTCCAACGGTAATTGGTAGAGTGGAAGAAGTTGTATCATTGATGGTTACATATTGGTGTCTGTCACTAAGATAGGATCGGATGTAGTCAAGGGCAAGGCCTCGGATTCCATAATGCTGGAGTTTAAGTAAGAGGTAGTTGTGATTAACAATATCAAAGGCTTTTCTTAGGTCAATGAAGAGTCCAATCGGAAACTCATTTTTGTCAAGGGCTGAGTAGATAATGTCAAGGAGACTAATGATTGCATCATTGGTGCTCTTTTGGGACCGGAAGCCAAACTGGCAGGGGCTGAGTATGTCGAATTTTACGAGGTAAGAATAGAGCTGTTTGTAAATAATTTTTTCAAATATTTTTGATAGAATGGGTAGATTTGATATTGGTCTATAATTGTTTATGTCCGCCGGATTGCCTCCTTTATGGACTGGCGTTACTCTTGCTTTTTTGAGGATATCAGGGAAGGTGTGATACTCTATAGATTTGTTGAACAGTAGTGCTATGGGTGGGGCAAGGGCATGGGAGGCTCTCTTGTACACAATGGACGGAATTTCACTGGTGTTCCCTGCCTTGGTTTTTAGAGAATGTATGATGGACACAACATATGCCGGGCTGATTGGTGAATAAGAAAAATATATAAGAAAATATATTATATATATAAGAAAAAGAAGAGGTCCCAAGATGCTGCCCTGTGGCACTCCAACAGTTATTGGTAGAATGGGAGAGATTATATTATTGATGGCTACACATTTGTGTCTATCACTAAGATAGGATTGGATATAGTCCAGTGCATCACAAACATCACAAACCTTACCACTTACCTGAACTATGCTGGAATAAAATTATTTAAATTTTGTTACACATGAACGGCCATTTGTAAAACCATGTTGTGAATCATTTATTAAATTATGTTTATCGAGATAAAGACGAATGGTATTTGCAATTATCTATTCAAGTAACTTTCCCACAATAGACGTTTAGCTAATTGACCGATAGTTT